>NW_019385779.1:104703-155657 GCF_000671375.1 Centruroides sculpturatus
TTATTTATTTATTTATTAATTATGTATCTTATTAATTATGTAATTTATTATTAGAGTTTTGATGAAATGTATCTGTTAGGGTTTCTGG
The DNA here is from genome assembly GCF_000671375.1 of Centruroides sculpturatus. Taxonomy (NCBI): domain Eukaryota; kingdom Metazoa; phylum Arthropoda; class Arachnida; order Scorpiones; family Buthidae; genus Centruroides; species Centruroides sculpturatus. The sequence continues at coordinate 104,792 of NW_019385779.1, forward strand.
TATATGAATTCCCAGGAATCCTGGCATTTCTAATGGTTGATTCTCAGGAAATATGAATGAATTGCAAGAATGTTAAGCTTTTAAAATTTGACAAAATTTTTCGTACACATTTGCAATTAACAGCTATTTTCATTCTTGATGAACTAAAATTTTCACATAAGCTGCTGTGTATGCAAAAAAGGACCCTACGAAACTTTTGAAATGATCTGACTGTGATGTTTTTTCACAAAATATTCTTAATATAGCTCTACAAAAGTTTACTATGTCATTCATAGCATATCTTTCTATAGTTTTTATAATTTTTTAAAGTATTATGTTGCCATAATTTTTTTTAAATATGAGAAAACTCCAAAAATATTTTCAAAATTTTAGGGTTTATGATTTTCAAAACTAATAATAAACTCGTTATTTTTTATGAAATCGTAATATGTCAATTGTTTTTTGTTTTGTAAAATGTTAAATTTAATATGTATAAAATAATAGGCAAAAACAATTTTTAATCTTTTTCCTTTATTTACATTAAAAAATTTTTCATACTGATCCATTTAACTTAATTCATAACAACTTTACAAAAATTAAAATATTTTGATAATTTTTGCTGAATTTTACTGACAGGCATTGATGTTAATCAAATATGAACATAGTAGCTATAGCACCTGAAAATATTGCAGGAGTGGTTTTTTTGTCATTCATTTTACAACTCGTTTTTAGCTTCAAATAAAAAACAAAAAATTATTTTATCGCATTTAGTTTTTTGCAATTGGTTTAAAAATTCTTAACATATTACAATTTTATGTTTACAGCTTTGCCCCCTTGTTCAAAAATTTATGATTCTGATTCTGCTGTTTTCTATTTTTTCCCAGTGACAGAAAAACAATTTTAATATATGATGCAATAATAATAATAATAATTTTTATTATTATTACAGTAGCCCCTCATTATATTGTGCATATAAGAAGGCAAACTAAATGAGCCATATCAGATGGTGTGATATAATCAATGTATTTATCCTTTATTGGCTAAAGTGCTTTTATATTTGGAAGAGAAAATAAGTAACAATATATCCTTGTTATATCTTGATATAACAAGGATATATTGTTACTTATTATTGTATTAGTACTACTGTATTATTATTGTGTTAGTAGTTTGTACTGTACTCAGTTAATACTGATACCTAGTGCAATGCCAGAGCATGGTCAACACACAGTTACAGGAAAACTTACTCCAGGTTGTGTGTATTGTTAAGGCCTAATAATAATGTTATTTTTACTTAAACCAGTAAAATACTAAGCAGAATATCAATTATTATATTCTGCTTAAAATACTAAGCAGAATATAATAATTGATATTCTGCTTAGTATTCTAACTACTAAAAAAGAAAGAAAGCCAAAAAATCTATATCCAAATGTTTATATTAAATTCATCTAAAATAATCTTACCTCCTGAGCATATGCTTTTCCAATTCCATCTGTTGCTCCAGTAACAACTGTAAAAAAAACAAAATATCATTTAAAAATTATGCATAATTTCAAACTACTGCTACTTCATTATTTACTTCAAATAAATATTATTAAACATAAATTTAAAAATTTCCCTTTCTTATTTACTCAATTTTTATTTTACACAATGGCAAATTTGATATATAGACTAATTATGTTAGAATTTTCAGATTGTAATCTTCTAAAACCTCTTTGAAAAAAATGGGATAATGTTTTTATATATATTTTTTAATTTGACCTATTAATTTTTAAGGTTTTTGGGTTTCTTTTCTAAAATTACACTTAGTCATAACATCATAGTAATAAGAAACATAACAAAATGATTAGCATTAATGATAAGTTAAATCATAAATAACTATAATGTATTTTAGAACACAACAAATTTTACTTAAAACAGTATGTTATTTTTTATTTCAGAATACATTTAAAAGAAACAAGTCATATTATTAGTTTTTTAATATAAAATTCTAGGTATATAATTAATTATTTATAAATTTTAACTAATTTAAGTTTCTATTGTATTTTTTTAAATAAAAATGTATTGTGTAACTTAAGTTTTGTTTGCTATTTAAATTTCAAGTATATTAAATGTATTTTTTAACAAAGTTCTAAAAATAAAATAACTGAATACTTTTAAATAACTTCATTAAACTGCCAAACTTCATACACTAAACATTACAGATTTTTAGTTTTAACATAGCAATAGAATTACATATTGTACCTAATAGAATTACATTGAAAAAAGTAATAGGTGAAATTCTTATTGTAACATTTTTGTCAGCATAAACATTAACATTAATTATTATTAATTTTAGTTTTTACTATCTTGATTTATATTATGGTAGAATTCCATTTTATCTGATTTCATGTGGACCAATGCCACCTTGGATAACTGAAAACTCAGATAAAATGGATAGCTATGTCCATTTTGGATTAAAATTCATAAATATAAGATTTATACAATATATCAATTTTAAGCCACTTTTTAGATTGTTATGTATAATTAAATTCACTCATTTTTTTACCTAATTTATTATACAGCTACAGTCGACCCCCCTATAACACTGTTGATAATTCCGTTTTATATGAATTCCATGTTGTACGAATCACTTAGATTTTACAAATACGTGAGCCGTTCACAGCCCGGCACACGTATTTGTATAATCTAAGTGACTCGTACAACACGGAATTCATATAAAACAGAATTATCAACAGTGTTATAGGGGGGTCGACTGTAATATACATACAATAGTTTTAAAAATAAAAATCTGTATTGTTGTAGTTACATTTTAGTATGAATGATTCACATTAAATGTCTCATACTGAAGTTAAACAATAAAAGGTAGCAGAAACAAATAGTTTTATATACATGTTATCAAAGGTTTCAAGCAATCAATTTGGGAAACTGGCAGTCTGGATTTCAACCCAGTCATGAGCACAAACTTATCACTTCAAAAGTCAAAAATATTACAGCAGGTTTTGTTGAATGTCAATACAGGCTGAAGTAGTGTTACAGCAGTTGAATATATCTAATGACACAATGTGAATAGTAGTGAGAAAATTGGTGCACTGTTATCCATATAAGATCAATCAGAACAGTTAGTTGCTTTCTGCCAATAGGTAAACCCAATTGACCTTTGCAATGATCTCCCTCACCAGAATGGAAAGGGATATACTTTGGCTATGGAGACCCTGGAGTGACAACACATTTTCACCTTAGTGGAACAGCAAATATCCAAACTGTTACATTTGAACCATGGGAAAACCCTCATATTTTCCTTGGCCCAAATGCAACAGTGGAATACAAATGGAAAACCCTTTTTGCAGTAGCTTCCATTGCACTTGACTAAAATGAGTCTGGCACCATATATAGTCTTAAGATTATTCTTCAAACAAGCTAGTTCAAACAAGCCTGTGATATGTACTGTGATTGCCCAGAAACCAAGGGATACCGAACACTTTTGTCATACCTGAACTGTAACAACAACAATGCCTTGACTCAACCAGCTTCGTGCTTACTCCATCATAACAATGTCCCAGCACATGCTCTCAGTGGATATCTGAAAACAGCTGCTGGAAGGAGGAGTGTTCCAAATAACTGGTGAAGAGTTGTGATAGTCAAATTTCCTAAGAAAGGAAACCTTGCTGATTATAACTGGAGAGGCATTGTGCTTCTTTTAGTTCTGGAAGGGTCTTTTGCTTAGTTCTCTTATAGCAGTTAAGGGGAGCAATTGGACCAAGCTTGAGGGAAGAGCATGCTGGTTTCAGACAGGGACAATCATACTGTGAACAGATCTATGTTCTTCAGAATATCGTATAGCAATGTCTGGAGTTCCTGAAACCACTGATAATTAACTTTGTTGACTTTAAAGAAGCCTTTGACAGTGATCACAAATTGCTGTGAAATATCATTAGATCTTACAGCATACCACAGCTATATATTAATATTTTTAAGAACTTTTATCTGGATAAATACAAAAGAGGGATACACTGATTTCTTCAAAATTGAAACAGCTGTTAGGCAAGGTTATACTCTCTCATCATTCCTGTTCCTTTTGGTCATATATTTCATAGACAAGCAATGGTCATCTCTGGTGCAGGAATTCTCAGATGCAACTCACTGATCTGGACTTTGTTGATGACATTGCATTTATATGAGAAATGCACCCAAAGATGCAGATTATAATCACAAGCCCTGAGCATGAGGCTGGTATAGTGGGATTGCAGATCAGCAGTGATAAAAAATAATACGCATAAATAAACAAACAAAAATAAAACTCACAGTTGAAAGTCAAACAAAGGAAGATTTGGGTAGTTCTGCTATGTTGGTAGTATGTTATCACCAAACAATTGCCAGATTAAATCAGGCTATATTACTGCTATTAAGTTATTTCAAAGCAGTAATAGTCTGATCTAATCCAGCAATCATTTGGCTTTAGTATAACTATCAGGCTTACAGATGTATATGTATATGTTTTGTCACTAGGCAGAGACATTGAAGCCAATATAAAACCTAAATTGGTAAAGCATCAGCTATCTTTTAGAGACTACACTCAATCTGCACAAACAACCAGTACAACAATTAAGATACATCTCTACAACAATATTCTCATTTCAACTGCAATTTATGCCTGCAAAAAACAAAGGAACAAAGAAAACTACTCAGAAACTCAACATATTAAATCAACATTGTCTTCAAAAGATACTTGAAATTACATATTGCAATTGTATCACAAATGAGGAAGTTCTCAAAAGTGGACTACACAAACTACAAAACTTTGTTACAGAGCACAGAATGTGTTTTGTAGGGCATTTATGGTACTTCATATACCAGAGAAATGCTTACCAAAAGTAGCCTTCAATGGAAACCATACAATGAAAAAAGGAAACAAGGCAGACCATGAACAACTCAGTGTTCTACATTCAAAGATCTAAAGAATGTTAGCACTCTGTGAGATGATGCTGAAATATTTGCAGCTGACTGTGTTTGCTGGAGACAGCTGGTTACCCAATGTGCCACTTGCCACAGGAGGACTCAAGATTAAGCCAAGATTTAAAAAGTTGATAACAATAACGATATACACAGTGGCAGATTTCCGAACAGGCACATGAGGCTTGTGCCTGGGGCCTCATAAATCAAGGAGCCTCAAAATTCAGCTCTCAAAATAAATAAAAATTATTTTAATTAATTTTTTTCTCATAATAAAAATAATTAATAATTTAGCAGTGTTCCCTAAATTAAATTACCCTTAATTATTTACCAAACAATAGTGAAATGTATTATAATAATTTACAAATTAATTATTATTATTATTCGTGATCACTAGATTTTTGAAATTCAAATCAGTAGTAAATTTAAAAATTAATTAATTCTTTATATCCATGGATTTCTAGATTTTTTGTTTATAACACTTACCTATTGAAATTTAATAATTCTTGTACCAATAAGTTTCAATTTTCATAATTAATACAATCTGAACATCAGTAACCATTTAAATACAGTCAGGCAGTTGTAATTTTATATTGGTTAATTTTCAATGTTATTTCCCCATGTCTCACTTTTTTGGACCACCAGTATAGCACCTACTAGAGTAAAAAATGTGTGCACTGTAGGGCTTAGGGGTAGTGAAAATATTTAGAGAGGACCTCAAAATTGAATTGTGCCTGGGTCCTCTCAAATGCTAAATCTGCCACGAAATACATGTGTAAAAAAAATTGATATCTATTATCTATACCAGTGTTTCTCAACCTCTAATGAATTGTCACCCCCTTCAACGTAGTATCGCACCCTTCAGTAAAATCGCTATGTAGTATAGCTCCCTTCATTACGAAATTTCGATGCAGAGGGCCAAGACTAACACCAAATTCATACTGCATTGAATAGAATAGTGACTAATATAATGTTATTTGTTTAATTATTGTACGATATAACGAATAAAATATCTAATTATTCTTAATATATTGTTTTACTATATCACCCAGAAAATTGCCCCCCCCCCAAAATATAAATTGCTACTATTCGCCCCCCTCAACATGGAAAAACGCCCACACGGGGCGATATCGCCCCCGTTGAGAAACACTGATCTATACGGTCAACAAAAAATTAGGAAATATTTTTCACAAACTGTTAAGGAATTGAATGAAGGAATAAATAAGAAAATAAATATGTACTCAAAAAGTTGAGTAACAAACAAATTTATAATTTTCCTTACTCACCAATATATTAAAAAAGAGGAAACTTTTTCAAAAAGATTATAAATTATTAAAGAGAAAAATAATGCTAACAGATAACATTAATTATAAAAACTTTTCAGCCATCACATTTCCTTAAGGACATATTAATTCAACATTATATATAATCTTAAGTGATTATTTTAATTAACTATTTTAAAATTTAATCAATAAAAATATTTATTTTAAAAAAATCATTTTTCAAGAATTATAAATCACTAAATAAAACTTTAAGTTTCATCTTTTATAAATATGTAAACTTTTAATAAAACACTGCAGTTTCTTGCATAAGTAAATTCTATTCAATATGCAAATTTAAAAACCACCTCAAAATACATAATTTTGTAACTTTTCCAGGTATAAAGATCTAAATGAATTTTTCCATTCAGGAAAATCCTATTAATAAGAATAAGCCATTCTTTTAAGAATTTCCAGATCGACGGAGGTTATCAGAAAAGTAATTATAGCTGCGGTAAAAATACAGAGCATTTCTAATAAAATTATCAATAAACTATGACATATTTTACGACACTAAAATAGCTTAAAATATTATAACACACGGTGCCAATTCTTTAAACAGTAAAATTTTTAGTTATAATTACTTAATAAATAATTTCATTACACAGATGAGAAAAATGAACACTTAGAAAAAATCAATTGCGACCTAATTTTACAACTAAAACAGTATTAATTTTTATTCTTCGCTAATAGAAATACCACTTGCTAACTCAGCAGACTTTAATCAATCAGATTTTATACAGTAATTTTTCTAAATGACGAAATTACGTGATATAATCGAAGGTTGTAGATAATATCTTGTAAAGTTTTCCTCAAAAGCCTTTTTTCTTACCTCATTCTAATGGTCGAGTCGACTTTGTTAGACATTATGCAACTGAAAAATGTATTTCAAAACACCTTACAGTATTTCATTTTTTATATAAATAATTAAACATTAAATTTATATAGGCTAATGTCTGTAAAATATGAAGATAGACGATATAAAGCTCGATAAGATCAGTTTCAAGCAGAAAAATACATTAAAAGAAAAAGATAAACACTGACCTGCCCATCTTCCTAGTTGTCTCCAATCGACGGTCATGCCGAGCATTCGTCCCAGAACGCATGTATAGAGGCCTTTTAGAATAGAAAGAATTAATTTGATGAAGATAACTACCAATACGAGGAACCCGATCCACGCAAACACCTGCAGAAAGTTAGATTTTGCCGAAAAGCCTTTAGTAGGACATGTAGCTGTGTCGACCTCCATGGCTTCAGTAACAAATGCCACCTGGAAAACGGATAACGAGGAAATACCGACAGAGCATGCGCCGAGGTCGCGTAACCCATCGCGCCACTATATGTTTTTTTTTTTCTGTTTTGGTGACGTAATAAATATGTCGTAAGAAAAAAAGGCTATTTCCGGCCCCGGGGAAATTCGTCCCATTAAATGCTTTTATGTCGGCCGTTTATATGTAAGACATATGTTCGAATAATATAGTTAATGCATCATAATTCGGTCGTCTATTCGTGCATCGTAAGTGGTAACTCGTACAACTGCAAATATTAATGGGGTTGATTACTAGACTGTTTGGCCCATATTTTCAGAGTAATAAGCAGCTAAAATAAGAGGATTCGTAACGTATTCGAAAATATATTAAAACAGTACGAAAAACTGAATATTGGATTTATTAAAACGGAATTTGTAACGCCTACGGGCATATATGAATCCGGTTGTTTATTAATTGATTTCTATTATTACGGAGATATCTTCATAGATATTTTCTATAGATTTGGAATAAATATTAAATTCGAATGTTCTTTAAACTAATAAAAGTTATTTAGAAACATTTTTGTGTTGGAGCTAATTTTATTACATGATTAATTAATAAGGAAAAACGGAAATTTTTCTTGAGGGAAAATGTAGACATTCTTAAAACTCTACAATAAACTCAGGAAAACATTGAAATCCGGTTTTCAAGGACTTTTAAACTTAACGTAAATCGATGGACTTTGGTAGAAAATTTTAATTAATAAACAAAAATAATAAATTGTATTTACTTATATAATTAAATAATATAACAGCATTAAGATTATATTATATTTATTATAGGAAATTTTGAATATGTCATGCGATAGAATTCAAACTTTATTAATGAAACATTATATATTTTAGTATGTTTTTAAGTAGAATTTTCCTTATTTTTATTTGCTAATGGAAGAATCTAAAGTTTAATCTAATGTTTCTTTGTTTATGTTTCATAATTCTTTTGTTCATGTTTCATTTTTTACCCTGAAAGATACAATTTGAAGAAAATTAAAATCAACTTTCAAATATGGGATAATTGTATTTACTAGATTTATAAGATTAGAAAATTAAAAACAAAATTACTTGAAAACGAGCAATTATTTATTATGACATCGTCATAATGCCGGGCTGCAATTTTTAATCATATTTTTAATTTATTTCATTTAAAATATGTACTCTCCACATCAAATTAGTAGTGGCTTGCCCTTGTATATCATACTTTTCCTTTAAATTAATAATAGAGTCGTGCTGGTCATATATCCGACACCTATCAGGAAAAATTTTTCATTTGAAAAACTTCCGGTTTGCATTGAAAGTTTTTATATAGTTAATCAGTACCTCCTATCCCTAAGCTATTCATATCTGGACTCGTCTTTCATCTATATAACTTTGTTCTCGATAGTAAGGAAAGACAGACCGACGGACGACAATGGGAATTTATAGGTCTACAATATTTTTTAAATTGCAGCCCAACAACCTAAAATCGAGTTGTTTTCATGTTATTAAAATTTTAACTTTGCTTTTATACCTTGTCAAATTATTAGACCCATTGACTAAAATCATACTTTTTTACTATATTTTTCTTTTTTTTCGTAATATTATTTAAGGAATAAGTATTTTTCATGTTATTCTTATACTCTATTATATCCAAAATACTTTTAATAAGTTTTTTATATTGCAACACTCTAAATGTAAAAAAACTTTCTTCTACAAAATGGGAAGTGATGGAGGTTCATAGTAAGGTATGGCAGCATAGCCTCATTTATGAGAAAAAAATTTTAAATGTTTGAAGAGTATTCCTTACGATAAAAAAGCACTACTAGCTGTTAAAAATTATGAATATTTTGAATGACTAACAAATCATTAATTTTTTGCATGGATCTAATAATTTGGCAAGGTAATGTAAACAAATAACATAAAATTTGCTCATTTTTGTTTTCAGCATGTTTATAAAATCTGTTACCTTGGAAGAATAAAATTATACACTTTTAACCAGGGACGTCGAGATTTTGTATGAAGCCCGGGGCAGACAGAGAACCATATCAGATGCATATTAATATTTTATTTATACTTATACATTATAATTTTAATATATATCTAGCATTTTAATATATCTAGTACGTTGTAATTTCATTATTACTATGTTTTTAAAGCATACACGATTTAGCAAATTTTCGGCAATATCGGACACCTCTTCCCTCAATTACTCCGTTAAATCGAGGCCCTAATGTATTAATAAATTCAAGGCAATATTATTCGTTATTCTGTTATGTTCAATGTTGTAAGACTGACTTTGTTTTCTCTCAAGCAATCAATACGATAAAACAATTCTTTATAATCTCTAGAATATACAGTACTATAATTAATCTTTGAATAATAATTACAAACTGTTGAACACAAGATTGTGTTATTAATTAAACACAATCTTGTGTTCAACAGTCAATAAATAGTAAAACACGGTTTCAGAAAATAAATCAACAAAATAATTACAAAATTAAAATACTGTATTGATGTTTTAATTTAAAACTGATGATAATGCATAGTATATATTTAGTATAAAAAAAACTACTGTAACACAGATAGTAAAGATATTCTCAGCTTATTAATAAAGACGATGATGCTTTAATAATTGCGTTCTATTCTGTATTTTGGATGTCTTTTATAGATTTTATAGGTAAATTAAAAACACTCTTTGTAATAGGAGAAGAAATCACTAAAGCATATTTTAGGGATCTGGTACCATTTTTCTCGAGTCGTTTCAAGAGAGGGTTGTTGGACTGCAGAATCGAATCTGAAGAAACAACGATGTAAATTTAACCAGTAAAAATATAATAGATTTTTCTCTTATATAGCATTTTACATTAGACATTGTAGAGTTTTGGGTCGGTGGCCCTACTTACGTAAGTCAAAAAGTAGTTGGTTCTTTCGGATAAGCGTAACGACAGGCACTGACACCGTTTCGCATCGGGACTTCCTATCACAGGTGAAACGAATCGTGGAATTACGGTAGCAATACCCCGAGCAGAATGCAGATTGATGCAAATTTGGTTCTATGTCTACTATTCATCTCTACTCCGTTTTAATTGCTTTTAACTGTTTGGCTAAAAATAAAAATATTTTATTTGTCCAGAAATCGTTATAGAAATTATAACTTATCTATACAGGTATACCTCGACTTATGTCGTTTCGAGTTACGTCGTTCCCGATTATACGTCGTTTGTCAAAAAAGTATATGGAAAAATAAAAATCAAGTTTAAGTCATTTTCTTCGACTTTACATCTGTCCACCACAAATATTGAAGTCGTAATATCACTAGAAAAATGTTTAAAGCACATAAAATTATATTAAAATATATACATTTACAAGTATGTACTGTATTTACAGTACATGCATTCGTAAATTTAGATTACTTTTTCTGTACTATATTAATTAATTAAAAACTAAAATTTATTTGTTTGTAAGCTTAAAATAGATCCTTATTAACCATACATTATTAAAAATGCATTAATAAATAAAATACAGAACCGGAATTGGCAATTTATGGTTTAGCCTAGTGACAAGTAGATTTGGAGACAAGTAAATTCGACTTACGTCGTTTTTCGACTTAAGTCGTTCTCCTGGAACCAATTACCGACGTAAGGCGAGGTATACCTGTATAATTTTAAAATAAATTAAAGTAATTTTTAAAATATAATTTTTATTTCAATGTTTAAAATTGAATACAAAATCCTATATTAATGCAATTAAAAATTGCATAATTGTAGGATATTGCATCAATATGAATCAAATAGAAAATAATTCATAATTAATCAATATCAGTTATTTTTCATTTGAACTCTTGTTATTTTTTTAACTATTGAAAGCAATAATCAATATACAGTATATTACTCCTTTTAATAGCTCGTGACAATAGCCAATAATAATTTTAAATATTTAATAAGAAACGATAGACAAACATTCTCCGAACAGAACAGTTTTAGAGTAATTTATTATTGACATTCTTGTGAAAATATTTTTTTTAAATGAAGTTGAATATCTTTCTTTTGAGAAATGTAAAAATATCAAAATTAAAATTAAAACTGTATAAATATAATATTTTTTAAAGCCTTTCTATAGAAAATTGTTAAACAAGCAGTAAATATATAACTTACATATACAATATATTTAGCAATTGTTTGCGTTAAGGAAAATTACAGATAAATGTTGACAAATTGGCAATGGCGTTCTTATATTTCATAACTTTAGTAAAAGGAAATTTTTCTATAAATAATTACGGATATTAACTGTACGTGTCCGAAGCTAAGCAATAATTAATATAATGTTTAATTATTATTTTTTCGGTCATTGCTTCATCAAACGGATTGTCTGAGTAGTTGCACGTGAATTGTTCTGGCCAATAGTGAATAGAGAGGTTGAGGCGCACGTTTTAAACGTGTAAACGTGTACGTGTGACGTTCGGCGCCGCTTTCCCGTAAGCCTAAAAGTTTGACGATGGTGTTTGGAATGTCGAGCGTGATTCCACCGACTATCCAAACACCATTGTCAAACTTTTAGGCTTACGGGAAAGCGGCGCCGAACGTCACACGTACACGTTTACACGTTTAAAACGTGCGCCTCAACCTCTCTAATATTGTTGTTCTTTTACTATTAATAGAAGACTCTAACAATCTATAAAAGTCGCAAAAAAATCGGGATTATAAAGCAAATATTCAAATTCCAAGCTGTCCCGATGAATATACGTAGGCCTATTACTTATACAGTATTCGTATTACTTTATATTCCGCATTTCATATATAAATTAACATAACGGAAAATCTCGACATTTGTTTTTAAGACATTCAAATAAACAGGAACATAAAACATTTTTTTATTTTTATATTTCTGAATTTTATATATTTATTTAATGACGGTAGCAGCAGTAGCAGAAATGTATTTTTAAAATTTTCACAAATAATAAACTTAGAAGATGTAAAATAAAAATTTTCATTTTATTGTTACATATTCCGAATAAATTTCAATTTTAATTTTATTGTTTACCAATATGTTGTCTCCAAACATCCTGGAGTTAGTCTGTTTTTAATTTTTGCCATGTGAATCGTGAAAATGCTTTTTGAGTTAATCTTTTTTCATATCCTTGTATTATTCAATGAAATTGAACTATTATTTCTGATGTTGAATATTTTCTCATTTTAAAAGTGGGAAAGTATAGAATAGCTGAAAAAAGCAGAATGAGAAGTGATTGTAAACTATGCTGAGGAAAACTCTGAAAGATCTTCCAGGAAGAAAAATTTATTACCTGTTCTTCTAACTTAGCAAATCAGAATAACTACGACATCGTTCTTGATCATTTCTTACTTTAATTTCCTTGCCAATCAAAAATTTCGTTTTTCTTGATTTTAGATTGATGAGATTAGAAATAAATAGGAATTTTTAATAGCGTAATATATATAGGCCTATATATATAAGTCTATATTATTAATAAATTCATTTAAACAAATTCATTGCTTTTAATGAATTTTGGTGAAAAATATTTCGAATGAATCTCTGATGGTAATGAATTTTCCCAAGTCAACTTTTTTCCTAGTCATCATTAGGATAAATATTACCATACTAATAGAATAGACTACGTAATTATCCTTTTCTCTATCTTAAAAAAAGTTTTAAAATCTATCTTATTCCACTAAAAGATTTTCTAAAAGACCAGGAAGAAAACGTAGCAGTGACCTTGATACCAAACTAAGCATAATATCGTGCAAAGCATTACAGACTGAATACATAGAAAATTGATTGATCAATTAACATTACGTACCAATACTATATCATACAGCGACTACAACTATGCTTATTACATGTGAATATGAATTTTTATCAATGAAATCGAGTAGCATGGGTTAGGAATGGGAACCCTCTATCAACTATCAACTATCATGAATGATCTCATTACAATCCGGGCGCAACAAATATAACTTAATGGCAAAAAAACACACACATATATATATATATATATATATTTTTCCTTGAATAAAGTTGGTAAAGAATAAAGCAAGGAAGACCTATTCTGCTTACACACACACATATATATAGATAGATTTAGATACATTCATAATGGGTCAATAACAGACAAAGCATATAGAAAATTATATAATATATGAGATAAATGTGGCTGATAATTTAATCTTAAAGTATAGATAAGTATCGCTATATTTTATAAGAAAATTAAAGAGAATAGAATGATTTAATATAAAAATAAAAGGAAAGAACACAAAGTAGGCAATTTGTTCNATATATATATATATACATAGGCCTATATATGTGTGTGTTAACTTAAACAAATCAACATATAAAGTTGTCCTGAATAAGTATATTATGTTACATATACAGTATATATATTCCATGAGAATTTTTTAAATCGAAAAAAATAAATAAAAATAAAAGAAAAGCGCTCATAAAAAGTAGAGAAAATACATAACATAATAAATATATACAGTCGAGTCCGCATAAGCCGACACCCCAAGGGAAAGTGAAAATGTGTCGAGTTATCCGATATGACGACTAAAGCGAAGTTAAAAAAAAAAAAACACAATACTACAATTAGGAAAATACAGTAGTGCAATAATGTCTATGTATGTCGGTCGGGACAACAGACTACTTAATGAACTTGACGGTGTCGAGTTATACCTATGATATGACTTATGCGGACTTGACTGTATATATTTATTATTTAAGAATAAATTTATAAAATACTACTGTATTTTGTGACGAGGGAAAGTGCCACGATAGTTTTAAGCTGTTTTATATATTCTCTCTCATATATATAGGCTAATATAGGCCTATATGTATATATAAGCTATATGAGAGATGGGTTAGTTATATGCACGAAAAAAATTAGAATGGCGGCACTGGGAATTGATGAATTGTCACAAAATTTTTGAAAAAGTGAGCAAAGCTTTCCTAGTATTTTATAAATTTATTCTTAGGCTATCCTTCTAGTAGAAATAGCAATTTTTATGATCGAGATTTTACAATATTCCAAATTCATATTAAAATTGCTACTAGTCTATTATGGGCTGTTGATATTTTGAAGATTAAAAATGATATTAACAAATATAAAATTTAGTTTAATGTTGTATTTATAGAGAACATTATATATGAACTTCGATAGAAAAAAATTTACGTATTGTTAAAGTAATGGTGTTTGGAATGTCGAGCGTGATTCCACCGANGCTATATGAGAGATGGGTTAGTTATATGCACGAAAAAAATTAGAATGGCGGCACTGGGAATTGATGAATTGTCACAAAATTTTTGAAAAAGTGAGCAAAGCTTTCCTAGTATTTTATAAATTTATTCTTAGGCTATCCTTCTAGTAGAAATAGCAATTTTTATGATCGAGATTTTACAATATTCCAAATTCATATTAAAATTGCTACTAGTCTATTATGGGCTGTTGATATTTTGAAGATTAAAAATGATATTAACAAATATAAAATTTAGTTTAATGTTGTATTTATAGAGAACATTATATATGAACTTCGATAGAAAAAAATTTACGTATTGTTAAAGTAGGGATACCGCGCGTGACTTTGTCGTATCACGATAAAATTGAAGCGGAGCGTTGCGATTTTGCAATTTTTCCATTGTATGAAATTTGAAGCAAATAAGAAAAAGTATTTGATGAGATTTAAGTCCTATAAAGATGTAATTAATTTATCGTGTTTTAAAAATTGATTGTTACTGTATTTTATTTTATATTATCTTGTACTAAGTTATTATATTAATTTCTTAAATATTACTAACTTTACTTCTAAATTATAGTTTAACTCCATCGTAAAGAACTAAGGTTCGTGCAATAAAGAATTATTATTATTATTATTATTAAATTAGGAAAGTTTTCCTTCTCATATTATATGCCTTACTCTACTGTTTGTCAGTTTGTCTGTCTAGATAAAACCTTGTAACTCAATTTTCACCCACTCCTCAATTAAATGTTAAACCAAGAAGAATTTTGATTACGTATTCAGTGATACATATATAAAACTAAAAAATGATTAAAAAGCGTTTTTTAAACTTTAAAAAAATCATTACAGTGAATATGTTACAATCAAGGCAATACATATAGAAGTTTTGAGTTTAATTAATCTTCATTTGGATAAAATTAAAAACCTTTAAAAAATAATACAGACAACACCTATAACCTATAATATAGATATACCATAATGTTATACCTGTATAGTAATGATTAATTAATTAGGTTATAAAAAATAACGCGTTTCTTTTGTTAAACATCGCCTTTTAAAAATCCTACAAACAGGCCTAGTTATAATGCAATTATAATTTAAAATATAATGTAAAACCATACATTAAGTATAAAACAAACAATAAAAATTAATTTACTCAATTCATTTTTTTAGTAATTGAAACCAAGTTAGAAACTGACAAATGTAGGTATAAAAGCGCAAATTTGGCGTAGGAAAAGCGTTTTAATTAAGAGTATCAAGTTTTCTGAAATTTATGAAAAACAAATTGCCCGAAATTCAGAAAATAGATGTACATCAGCTATCATTTTTTAAAATTTTATACCAATTTCTTTTAAATATAGATGTTAATATTAAATAACACGAATGAATTCAAGGTAAAGCCACGAAAGTCATGATAATCTCAAAAGATTCAGCTCTATATATGATTTTATTTAAAATTTTTTAAGATATAAATAAATTATTGTAATTAAAGTTTGATTTTAAATTGAAAAATTTTTAATTAAGATCTATTTTTTTATATTTATATTTTTAAAAAAATTTTACCTTCGATTGAAAAAAGTTAGCAAGGGCTCTTGCACGACTTTCCCGGCACTCATAATTTACAAAGTTATCTGTTATGAAATTTTAATTTTAAAATATTTTTAAATTATTAATTATCATAAAAACGCAAAATCTTTATTTCTGTGGCAAAGTGAGTTTATTAAAAAATTGTCAATACCAGTAAAATTTTCATTAAGTCTGACCCATTGGAAATATGCCATATGACCTTCTTCTATCTCCGCATCTCCCTAATTTTTAATCGCCAAAATTTAACAGCATCAATTCCCCATATATAGAAATAAGTACATACAGGATTGTACATACAGGATTATAAGGGTGTTTTTACATTTTTTATTCCTTATCCTAAATGTCAAAACTTCAAGAAAAACAAAAACAAAAAAAAAATGGGAGCTGAAATTTGACCACTCACCATGTTATATTCTATAACAGTTGCGAAAGTAATTTTTAAAGTCTAATCTCTGCACGAATCTTATAAAGAAGAGATAACGTGTAAATAGCATAGAAAACGTCTCTATGGAAAGAAATTGGCACATCGGTCGAATGTCACAATCTCAAGCGAATAATATCTCGACTAACTGGGACATCACTTAAGAGTACACGTAAGTCTTCTTAAATTACTGTATTTTCTATATACAGTAAATAATCCTTAAATAATACAGTAAAATATTTTTCAAAAAATACTATTTACTGTATATAGTCGAAAGAATCGTTTCGATAAACAAAAGATATTAGTCTATAATCGAAATTAATAAAATTTTTTTATTTCTGTTTCCGATTATTTTTCCAGTCCAGTATCGTACTATACACATGTAGCATTATTTATGTAGCTAAATATTTATATAAATATAAAAGCGATATAAATATTTATATCGCTTTTATATAAATATTTATATAAATATAAAAACGATTATAACTATCTGTGTTAAATTTAAAATGTTTATCTAAACTTTACAAAAATCTAAATGCAATTACATTGAAAAAACTATGAAAGCGAGTCGGATCTGATTTGTGAGTAAAACCATCCTAAACCAATTGAGACGTAGCTGCGTTGTAATTTCCTGCTGCAATATTTGAAATTAGCAAGTAATTTTAAGCAATAATATAAAGTTTATTATTGAGATTTCGATTACTATCGCATTCTATGATAAACATGTACAGTACAAGTAGATCTTCACGAAAGTGAATCAAACGAAAAATAAATTATAATTTTTCTATAACTTGTCTTCGATAAGACAAGTTATAGAAAAATTATAATTTATTTTTCGCTTGATTCACTTTCGTGAAGATCTACTTGTACATGTTTATCATAGAACGCGATAGTAAAGCTCAGCCACACGCGTAAAGCTCCAACTTTGACCTTTACCTTCTCCACGACCAATGAACCGATTTAGATGAAATTTAAAATATTTAGTGTCCATTATGAGTACTCTGGACGTCTTAAATTTTGATTTGCTTTGTACTTACAACATCGACATTTTTTGGCCTAGATTTAGGCTACACGAGAGAGTGAATAGCGACATTGAGTTACCGCCTCTGTTTGTCATTTTGAAGGTTTTATTTAAAAATATGCTATTGTTTTATAATAGCACGTTTTTTTTAAATTTTAAAATATTATTGGTCAATCAAACATCACGTGAGGTGACCCCTATTCAGGCTAACGCGTATCACATGAAAATACAATTATCGTGTGATCTCAGATAATTATAGCGTGATTTCATATCTTACGATTAATTTTTATCTATTAATCAACGCATGCCTAATGATTTAAAAATAGAATATTTATAAAATAATATTCCAAAATTAAAAAATGATTTCTTTTTTTAAATTTTGGGATATTATTAGTGAAGCAGTTAATAGGTGACATGCCATACAGCAGACTATCATGTCAGGTGAATATAAAATTATCATGAAAACTATTCTATTATGAAGTTATTGATAATTGAAAAATACTTGAAATCCCATTAAAAACTGGTGAAATCAACTTAAAAAAAATTCAACGGAAACATCTAATTAACGGAAATTTTTGAAAGTTGCGACATAAGAATACTGAAACCAGATTTGACAGCAAGATTAACATGTGAACAAATTGCGCAATTCACAGACTACAACTACAGAAAGTTTTAGAAGAAGCAATGTGTGCATGATAATAAATCAGGAAAACAAGAATCACAGAAAAAGGACTTCGGGCTTTACTTTGTGCCTTAAAGTTTCTTCACTAATATTGCTCAAAGGTGCTCTAATGTTCAGTCAAATTATCGTAGGTGCAACGACTTTAAGGCACAAAGTAAAGCTCGAAACCTTTATCAATGACGATGCTTGTTTTTCTGATTTATTATCGTGGTGGCATTACTTCATCCAAAACTTCCTGTAGTTTTAGTCTGTATAATGTGCACTCTACACACATGTTAATCTTACTGTCAAATCTGGTTTCAGTATTCTTATGCCACCAACTTTTAATACTTTCTTTTATTTAGATGTTTTCGCTAAGCTTCACTTTTCAACCTGATTCCACCAGTTTTTTCTTTTCTTTTTGATTTTATGGGATAATAACAGAAATTTAATGTACTTTCATCTCATGGTTCTTACAATTCAATAAATTTGTCATCATTTTTGCTCAATACAGAAAAATTCTCAAAAAAAATTAAAAAATTGAATTTATAACTTTTCATTTTTTCGAATATTGTCCATCAAGTTTTTTAATAAGAACGAAGAATTAATTTCAATGTTTCACTATAGTTTAGAATATTGGAAATGAAGATACGAAAATTAAAATCTTGATCGCTTAAAAATTAAAATGATTGCAATATTATCTCAAACGATAATAAATTAAAGTAGAAATTGAGAAATGATCTAATGCATATGTAAACGTTATCTGAATATTTGCAGACTACAATAAAACTTTTAAGTTTGAATTACTGTCCGGTTTCCATATTCGTTTTGTGTTTTCGGTTTGACGATCGCGAAATTCATAATACTAAAACAAGCTGCTTGCTTGCTCGCTACATTCGTCTATCGTAATGGTGGTAGGCATCTGGTCAACGCAACTCCCAAAGAGTTTGTGGACTTTTACAGATACGATGATAACTTGATTCGTGCAATGAAGTTTTGAGAAATTTTTATCGATATTTTAATACCATATACCAGTGGTACCCAACCCCCGGGCCGCGGACCGGTACCGGTCCGTGGATCAAACGGTACCGGGCAGCCCAAGGAATATTAAATTACTGGTATTTCCATTTTATTTACTATGGTGTATTTCTTTCTCT
The DNA here is from genome assembly GCF_000671375.1 of Centruroides sculpturatus. Taxonomy (NCBI): domain Eukaryota; kingdom Metazoa; phylum Arthropoda; class Arachnida; order Scorpiones; family Buthidae; genus Centruroides; species Centruroides sculpturatus. The sequence goes on from NW_019385779.1 coordinate 124,413, forward strand.
CGGGTTTGTGCGACTTTTAATGGACGACGGAACAACGGAATAAACTGGACATAAGAAACACCCTTCGGGTGCCATTGTCTCCTATTACCCCCAGATGGAACCGTCTTGTTGCAAAGAAACAAGCTCAGGGTTCTCATTGATTTAACGTTTTAGTGAGTTAAAATGTTAAATCACATTATATTCATTTTTTGGTGTAACTATATTTTATTTTGAAAACATGTTTAAATACAATTAAATTAAAATTATTAAATTAAATCAATCTAAAATATAAACAATCAACGTCCCCCCTCAGTTGGCCGCGGTAAAATATCAAACGTTGACCGGTCCGCGGCGATAAAAAAGATGGGAACCGCTGCCATATACAACTATATTTAAACAAAAGAGGATATAGCTTTTGATCACAATGTGTCTTATCTCTTCAATATGGACTTATTCGAATAGAGTCTTCAACATGGACTTCTAAAACGCCTCGTACTCCCGAACCAGAAGTCTCGATATCAACCAATCTGCTTCTTCTTTGAGAATCCCTAGACCCTATCACCGAGAAGAATTGAATACTTTGGTGAATCTTCTTGTGCATTCTTGTTCATAACTATGTAATAAAATTTAAATGCAATATTTTCAGACACGTGGATTTAAAATGTTAATCATTATTATTAAATACAATTAAAACCTTTTAAACATATTTTAAACTTTTTTGTTAATTTTAAATGTTCGCATAAGGATATGGTCATAAGAGGAAACATCAGATTTTTGCGAAAGTACCGCTTTTTGCAGGAAGTGTTAATACGTAACCTCTGCTAATAAGGAAAAAACTTTATTGTATTTTAAAAACTCGATAAAATCTTCGAAACGAAAGAAAAATAATGGTGGAATATCCGGTTCTGTTCGAGATAGCTATCCAGTCAGAAAGCATTTAACAATCAGTTTAGACTCTGTTTATTACTTGTCATATTTAACTTTAAACAAATTACGTTCAACCGGAAAAACTTTTGTTCATATTTCGACAGTTAAACTATTTTAAATTTCTTAATGTAAACATAATAGTAGAACTCCATTATGCAAATAATATTTTAGAAATTCGATTTGTGACGTTACTATATAACGAGGTCGTATAGCCAAGGCTGTTAAGATGTCAACATACCGCTGTGGGGGTTCCGAGATCGAATCCGGTCAAACAACTCCCAGAAATTTTTTCACAGACGATCTGTTCCGAATGTCATACTCAGGGGCAGATCTAGGTTTTTCGGGGCCTAGGGCTTATTGAAGTCCAATGAAGCCCCAATTTTTGTTATATTAAGAATATTTAAATTGGAGTTTAAAATTTATTTTTAATAACATCAAAATCAGAGTTGAAATATATTTATTTATGAAATCGTGTTGAATGACAAACTTTATATCATATATATATATATATGTATATATATATAAAACATAAGAAATACAGTAAGACCCCGCTTAACGCTGATTCGATATAACACCAGTCGGTATTACACCCGGAATCTTCTTTAAATTTCGTTGCTACATATATGTATTTTTTATGTTTAAAATTATGTATTTACAGTTAAAATCGTTAAAATATCATTGCTGTTATTTAAAATATATTTATGATTTAAATTACTATTACAAGTGAAGGTTTCGTGGTTCGACATCTAGCATTTTTTCAGAAACAAAAATAAAGGAAGACACGGTCTCGGAAATACATAAGTTAATACGATTATTTAATTCGTACATAATACGATTATTTACGAACGCGAACCAATCAGAAAAAGGTGGCAAAAAGGTGTACTTTCTTTAAATCTATGTTTGTTTAGTGCAATTTTGGAAAAAATATAACACCATGGATGCCATAGGCAATATCGGCTCGCTTAACAAGAATTAACTGATAAATGCACGAACGAAGTGTGGAAGAAGTTATGGCTGAAGGTATCCAAGAATTCTCAACTAGAAGAACCTATCACTGTATTGTTAGGTTGATCAAACTCAACCTAATCGATACAGCAGGACTAGGAGATGTAGACGAACTGAATATTGAGGAGTTACCGCAGGTTTCTGGTGAGAGTCTTATCAACGACGACCTTTAAGAACTGGCAGAACAAGGAATTTATGTAGAACTGGAAAACAGTGATTCTGAAAACGAAGAACCCAAAAAATTTCTCTACAGATTTCCTTAGTAAAAATTTGGAAATGATAACCGAAATCGTTGATCAAATTGTAGTGAATGATCCATATTTTGAAAGAAGTGTATGTGGGGGCCGAGGGAGGAAATTAAAAAAACTCGATGAACGATAATATGTGATATATATGTCGATAGGAGACAATGACGATATATGTGATATATATCGTCATTGTCTCCCTTGCCGTTTGAACTGCCGAGCGGTAACAATCAACGACATGTGGAAGCAGTTGAGTCAGAGATAGATGCTTCGTTTACAAACAACACAACCGTTTATTAAACACGAAAGAAGCTTACAAGATTTCCGCGATCTTGGAAGTTCTGCGGCCTCTGGGTCTTCCTCTCCTTTCCAAGATAGTTCCCTTTTGAAGGAGTGTCCCTTGTTCGCGAATGAACCATTCCATCACGTCTCGACGACTCCGGGACGATGCGGTCGACTTCCGTTGATGGAAAGATGTCGATCCGAGGTCGGGAGATGGAGACGAAGATGGGTGCGAGACACACACACAACAACAGATCCGTCACTTGGAACTTTCGGGAGAAGAAGCCGTCGCATCCTCGAATTTCCGGGGTTTTATCCGTTTTCTCTCAGATTCCCCTTTCCGATTGGTCTCTCCTCGTCACCTGATAACAATTCGAAACCTTTCGAGGGCGCGGGAGAGGTCAAAATCGAAGTTTAATTCGATCTCCAACCGGAAATGGTCGACGGACTTACATTCTTCTATTGTTTAAAAGTTAGCGTCGCGTTTTCATATAAAAAATCTATTTCTAACTACTATATATTTTTTTCAAAAACAATTATTTTAACGCGAATTTTAGTGAGGGTTCGGACCTGTCTAGAACTTCACATGTAAAAGCAAAACGAAGCGTTTTGGATGCGAACTTCCGCTACCGACATTTGCTTAAGGAAAGAAAAAAGCGACAAATGAAACTTCGCGACTTTGTTGCAAAAAAACAAGAATTTCAGAAAGTCACGACCTTCGTCACAAAAAATGAACTAATTAATATATTATTATACATTTCTGTGTCAATATGTTTAGGTGTTATTTAACATATATTATTATACAAATTAATATAAAAATAACTTAAAAGTACAGTAAATTTTTATTTTTATTTTCGGTCGCGTGTTCCCCTATCCCTACTTACTCTGTTAAAATGACCTCGTTTAACGCTGTTTCGTTTATCGTTTTGTCGTCTAGAAAGGCATTCCCTGCGTTAAGCGGGGTCTTACAATATTTACATTGATTAATTACTGACCATATACGTTACACTAATTACAATAAAACAAATAATACTATAAATTATCATCATTATTATAATATTATTAATATTAATTATTTTTTACTATTTCAATTTTTGTAGGCCCTTGACACTTGGGGTCCAGGGCTTAAGTCCTATTAATCCCTATATAGATCCGCCCCTCGTCATACTTCACCACGATAGATATGGAAAAATCTTCTTAATGCCCGTAGGGGACAGAGAGTGTTCCGCAACCGGTGTACCGCGGCACACCGTTGTGCCGTCACAAGGTGAAAGGTGTGACGTGAACTTTTACATATTCTATTAATTTCAAGTTTTATTTATATATTTTTATCGCAGTTGTTGTGTTTTTTATGCTTGTATTTCATTCACTGATAAAATAAAATGATGTTAAAGCAATAAACACATATGTCGTCCCAGTACTTACTTATTCTTTTGGAATTATACATTGGACTCACACAGATCTTGAGCAACTCCAAATGAAAACAAGAACAACACTTACTAAGCATAAACAACGTCATCCTAAGTCTGCCATAGAAAGAGTAACTCTTCCACGTAAAGATGGCGGACGTGATCTGATTGATATAGTAAACCTTCACTATAAGAGCACTGCGAGAGTTTTTCTACAAAAGCAAGAAACATCGCAATAAGTCTAGCAGACTCAAATAAAATCACCATTAAACTTACATTTGCATCATATGGACAAGACAGAACATACAAAATGCATAGACATTTAAGCAATCGTGGGTTCAAAAAACACTCTATGGCAGACATCCCTATGACCTAGTCCAGGATTTTGTTGATAAAACTGCGTCAAATAGCTGGTTAGCTCGGGGATGCCTCTTTCGGGAGATGGAAGGATTTATGATTGTCATACAGGATCAGGTCATAAATACTAAAAACTACACAAAACACATACTGAAAGATATAACACTCACAAATGACACATGCAGAAAATGTCACATCATGCCAGAAACTATGCAACACATCACTTATGGTTGCAAACTCTTGGTACAGACATAATTTACATCGACATAATCAAGTAGCAATACATCAAGAGCTTGCAAAGAAACACAAATTATTAGACATCCTCGAACCATACTACAAATACGTTCAACAGACAGTATTGGAAAACAACACACACAAAATGTACTACGAAAGAGCCATAATTACAGATAAAACAATTTACCACAACAAACCAGACATCACACTCATTAAGAAACACAATAAAATCACATACATTATAGACATAGCCATTCTAAACACTCACAATATACAAAACACATGCAATGAAAAAATCAGCAAGTACACAGAACTCTCCCGGGAAATAAGGCATCTATGAAGGATGGAAAGGATGCTTACTGTACCTGTTATTCTCTCCTGTACAGGTGTAATACCACATACACTACACAAAAGCCTGAGAATATTACAGTTGAATAGAAACACATACATCACACTACAAAAGGCCTCTATATCGAATACATGTCATATTGTTAGGAAATTCCTGAATACAGACACACAATGACACGCTTATTTAATTTTTGTCTTTTTTTTGAAGTTACTATGCCTTGGCTCTGGTCTGACATAGTACACAGCTATCGGTGTCCACCTAGTGTAACTCACAAAATTCAACATAATTGAGTTTTGTGGTTTATGACATTACGAAATTCTAATAATAGTATCGTATCATACGTTATTGAGGGGAATAACATTTTGGTGTGCCGTGTCGAGTCATAGGTGTGCCGCGATTAGAAAAAGGTTGCGGAACACTGTCCTAAGAGGATTAAAGCAGCAGCCACCGCTATGGGAAACCCGAAATCGAATCCGGACGAGTCGAAAAATCCGCAGGAATTTTTCTGGAAGTGGTCCATCCGAATGGTACCGTCCCTCACCACCCAGCCGCCGCATTGTAGGCCTGGCTCTGGCATTAGCATAAATGTAGTAGTTAGGATGAGGAAAATTTTAAATTACAATAGGGAAAATATAATACAACTAGTCATTCTCCCGTCAAGCATGACAGAATACTTTTTATGAGAAAGCAGAGATTGAAGAATTAAGAAGAGCTTCAAGTCGAGCTTGATGTGATGCTGTTTCTGTAGCCATTGACAATGCCATTCTTATTCGATGTTGCTCAAGTCAGACTTCATGGCCCTCGGGGTCTCGGTTGTTCTTATTCTTTTAGATCTAGAATTTAACTGACCAATTTTACTCTTACGCTTTCCCCTGGGCATTTTTTTCCGGCAAAATAACAAATCGTTTTATTTCCACGTTGATAACTTATTCCAAAGAGGAATCGTTCGTTAATTAGACGAGCGATAACACTTTCTAAATAACGGGCTGGTTAGATCGTTGCTTCCGATTGTATAATAGAACGTCACGTGATCACTATGAAAATATTTTTTAAAAATTTCTTTCTTTTGAATTTCATATACCTTTTTTTTAACCTATTGGAAGTTAGAAACGAAATAAAGATATTACACCTGAATATTCAAGGAAGAATGTACCGGAAATAATTTAGGCTAATGAAGTTAGAGACAGGATAAGGGGCTGTCCATAAATGACGTCCACACTAGAAGGGGGACGTCATTTATTGGGTTAAAATAAAACCTTGATTTACAGCTCGACCCCAGGAAATATCTAGGCCTATATTTTTCAGCAAGAATTGTTGAAATTATTACGTGATAATTTTAATGTTCTCAAGTGTTTTATAAATTATAATATAACTTATTAGGTATTCGAATTCGATTATAATATAACTTATCAGGTATTCGAATTCGATCTTAAGAGCTAGCTCTATAGGCCTATTATAGAGATAGCTCTTAAGATCGAATTCGAATACCTGATTGATCTTGTTTATTTCGGATTAGGGAATAGTCCTGATATGGAAGCATGTCGCAGCGGTCCCGAAGGTGCTCTTTTAAAGCGAATGCGGCTGTATATAGAAATTATGGGATATTGGTAAACGCTAACTCATTAATTAATCATATGACGATGAAAACCAAAAAGAAAACATAAACAATAAAATTTTCGTAAAATTATTAGATATTGATGGTTGAATAATCAGAGTAGCTGAGGCGACATCCTACACTCTGAGAAACTCGAGATCAAATCCAGAGGTCTCATCATAGGAATTTTTTATATGCGGTAAATCCCGGATATAATGAGCTCCCTCTCTCACCACCGGTTGCCCCATTATGAGGAGTGACTGGGTGCTTCTGACAGAATCCACTATGAGTATGGAAAGAAGACTGTTTTCGTCCCTACAGGGTGGAGAGTAAAATAAACCAGCAACGAGTTTCTCAACTTTCCCGGCAACATTTAAAATTTTGTAGAGCCATCTATTATCATATTTTATTTAAAGACTTGTATATTTTTAACTATTATAAAACGAAAAAAACTTAATTTTGAGGGTAGGGATGAGTTTTTATTTAAAAAATTGTAAATGCTAATAACGAGTAAAATCGTCATTAAGTTCGATATACACGACCTCCATTATCTCCCCACCCCCTCGACCTTTAACTACCAAACTTTAATAGTATCGATTCCTCTAATAAATAAACCGCCCTGCAAAATTTCAGAAATTTTCGACGAAAAGCAAATGAGTTACAGCAGGGCTGTCCAACTGGCGGCCCGCAGGCCGTATACGGCCCGCCAAATAATTTTTACGGCCCGCGAGTACATTTTACTATGAATAAATTTATGTTACTAAATTATTATTATTAATATTAAAATTATTTTACTATGTGAAAATTACGGCCACAATGTTCTCATTAATATATTACGAATATTTTAAAGTTTTCTTTTTAGTATAAATAAAATATTTTTTTAATTAACATAAACTGACTTTTCATTTATCAACCTTCTTGGCCCCCGAAATGTTTGGTGAAGAAAATATGGCCCGCGGGCTATGATAAGTTGGACAGCGCTGAGTTACAGTATTAAGCTTCAAACAGGGTAAACAAAATCGTGCCCCCACCACACACACACTACCATACACACATACAGAAAAACAACCCGACTTTTTTTTTACATTTCTCGACGTTTCAAGATCCAGAGTCCAAAAATGTAAAAATCTTGGGTGGTCATTTTTGACCGCTCACCATATTTTCCCTCTATTATAACAGCCGGGAAAGTAAAATGAAAAAATAATTACGTAAATAAGAACCTTAAGAAAGGAGTTTTAAGAAAATGTTAAATACGCTGAATTGGAAGCGTAATACAGTATTCAATAAAAACAAGTTTGATGAAATGATGAAATAATTACTAATAAGTCCTTTGAGGAAACAAGTTTGGTTAGTCAGAGTATAATTGACTATGATTCGTATATACAAAGCATGTTTAAAAATTAAATGAACTTGGAAAATTCGTAAAAATTTAAAAATGAAGAAAATATATCATTATTATACTCGATTTGTATATATTCAACGAAACAGTGAAATTATTATTTTGTAAAGAATATTTGAATAAAAAAATAAAATTTCTAAGTCTTCTAGTAGAAAAATGTGCCCAATACATCGTAAAAGAGATTTTACTTTATTACAGTCCTTTTATATTTCTTTACTTTTCAGACTTTATTGCTTCATTTAGTTTCATCTCGCAGTTTTATAGTTATTTTGAAGTTTTTCCGCGTTGTGGGCCTACGCAAAACAGTCTTTATTTCTTATCTATTACTGATTCGATATTCTCATTGAAAATGGGTCCGACATATGCAAACGCTTCTTATCTCTCGGTGTCATGCAGCTCGATATAAACGTTCTTCCTTGTCCACTCGTAAGTTAACATTAAATTTCGAAATATTCGAGTTGTGATAATAAATCGATTCTCTTGTTAACAAAACACAATATTAAAACCAGTTTTCTTTGCGTGTATCCTGAAGGTCACATCATATTAATAAATTGTATGAGAAGTTATATTTTTGACTTTCTCCTCATCGTTTAAAAGAGAGAGGAAGAAAAAAGCGGTGAAAAGTTTCATTCGGGAACGAAAATGAAATAAATCATAAAATTTTGCGTAATTTTCATGTAACCATCGAATACTTAGAAAGATTTAATCGTAATAATCTATTTAATTATTCGGAATGTCGACTCTAAGTTTGGAAAGAAATTGTCCTTGTAGAAAAAATGAAGGAAAATTTCTTTGTGGTTTTATTTTTCACAAAAACTAATTTTGATAAAATCATCAAAATTACTTTATCAAAATGATTATTTTAATATTTAAACGGTCGATATCCATTAACGTTTAATTATTTTTGAAGAAATTTAATCTACCGTTATCTCTTGTAATTTATAAATAGAAAAGCAATCTATAAATCTACTTCTACTGTGAATAGACGAATGTTACATTTCTATTATGGTGGATCAAAATCTTTTAGTTTTTGAAAAATAAAAGACGGAAAATTCCAAGAAGTTACACTAGGCATTTAACAACAATTCTGTTTCGACGTGGGAGAAATCCTCCTTTATCTAGGAAAGATGTATACAAAACACAGAACAAAAATAGATACAAAAAGATTATAAACAAGTAGAAAACGACATGAATCACATAATTGCCAAAACCAGAAGGTATGTCTTACAAATTAACAGAAATAAGTTCATTTATATCCACATTTTAAAATAAGTTAGAATGTTTACCACAGTGACGTAGAGGAAAAGTACGTCATTGAGGTCAATATTTTCCCTTTTCACTAGAAACACTACTGCCGTTTTCAATTCGTAAAACTTCTCCGATCTACACCACAGACGTACGATCTTAAAAACGAGACATTTCTGAATCTAAAAATTAATACATTACTTAAATCGTGACATTTTCTATCAGTATTTATCAATTTATTTATTAAATAAGTATAATTTTGATTAACATCTAAACAGTGTTTTCCTTGACCCAATTTTTATAGAATCTACAAAAATGCTACAATATTTTGATATTTAATATATCATTTTATTGTGAAATTTCTTAATTGTAAATGAATTTCGAAAAACAATAAATGTGTTTCTCGTCGTCATTACGTGTTACATACGTTTAATACAAATACCACAAATCGATTTTTTAAAACAATTTATATAAATAAAACTATTCAAGGAACAGCAATTTACACAAATATTTATCATCTGACATTCTTATATAAAAAGTCTAGCAACGAGTTGATCAACTTTCCCGGCAACATTTGGTGACGCAATCAATCTGTTATATTTTACTAAAACACTTTTTATATTTTTAACTATTATAAAATGACAACTTTGGATGACAAAAACCCATCCTTACCCTCAAAAGCTTAATTTTGAGGGTAAGGACGGGTTTTATAAAAAATTGTAAATGCCAATAACCAGTAAAATCGTCACGAAGTCCGACCCTACTGGAGATACACGCGACCTCCTTTATCTGCCCACCCCCCTCGACCTTTAATCACTAAAATTTAACAATATCAATCCCCTAATAAACTTCCCTGCAAAATTTCATACATTTTCGACAAAAAGTAAATGAGTTAAGCTTCAAACAGGGTGAACAAAATCATGCCCCCCACATACACACTAACATCCATACATACAGAAAAACCCCCGAATTTTTTTTTGCATTTCTCGACGTTTCAAGGTGTCCTGAGTCCAAAAATGTAAAATCTAAGGGGGGGCATTTTTTTCCGGATCACCATACTTTCCCTCTGTATAGCAGCCAGAAAAGTAAATTTTTACAAAAGTTTTAATATATTTTATTTAGGATAATATAATTTTAATAATATAAATCTGTTTCTGTATATATTCACTTTAATATTTTATACCAGTATTCATTGTATACTCTAATCTAATTATAGCAATTGAGCAAAGAAATTGGTTATCAATATATTTTTGCAAAATGCCACTCAGATTTGCTGATTTTATAATATGAAAAAGATAAAATTCAGATAAATCGACTTTATTCTCAAAGCTGCTTTAAGAATCTTCAGTTCAACAGTGAATACAGAAATATAAGTTTAATGACGTTTTTCCTATAAGGTATATGTTGCATTAAGTAAACTAAGCTGTCTTCTTTTCATTGTTTTATCAAGTCTCAATATGGCAAGAGATTTTAAAATATTTCCTGTAGTGTGTCGAAAATAGCTGTTAAGTAGATTAACTTTTCATAATAAAAATATATTCTATCATTTTATTGCTAGAGTAATTATATTTTTTACAAATAATTTTAAAATTTTGATTACTACAATAAATATTCTTCTTGGTAATGTATTTCAAATATTGCTCTGAATAGAATTGATTCAAGAATAATCATTTGAATTCATTATTATATGAATGAATGAAAAATTTTTAGAATAATAAGACACATTTACTTAATTTTGTACTTTTGTAATTGTATAATAAACAAAATTGACCCTTTTAAGTTTGTCAATCAATATTTTTGTCTTGATACTATTTAAACAATTTTAAAATATAGAGAAAATTTGTAACAATTGTCAAATTTGAATTAAGAATCACCACTTCAAAAAAACTGAGAACATTTTATTCACATTAATAATCTACAGTTTATAAACCTAATGATACAAATATTGCCACGAGTATTAAATGTGATGATGGCTAAACTGTTACATTCAGAACAATGCAAAACAGTCTGTTCTTTATAATAAATTGCTTATTTTATTTTTCTGTCTATTTTATAACAACTTATAAACATGATTAGAATTGCAACAATGATTAAATGCCTTAACATTAACAAAGTATCAATTTTTTCAAACTTAAATTATATTTTCATAATTTTACTATAGGAACAACTTTTCCAAAATGAGACACGTCATTTCATTCAACAAACTCATTTATAGAAAATATCAAGTTGAGACCCTTCAAATCACTAAAGTTTGAGTTTCATAGATATGGCAAATGATTAGGCCATTTAAACTTGACTGCATTGTTACAAACTTAAATCCTAACAAAAACAATACTATAACTGGCAATCTCTTGGAATAGAACTAGTCTATGATCAATCTATTACCAAAAATAGAGCATTTAATGATCGAATGAACATAACAGAATGCTGAATAATCCAGCTTTTGTATATTTATTTTATGACAAAATTTATGATGCATATTGAGACCTACTAAATTTTCAGACAAAAGCAACCTATTCTCTACAATGTCGGGAACATGGAACAAAACTTATCTTGTTGACCGAGAATCAGTCTGTTCATCCCACTGCTAAGCCAGTCCACGTTTTTGCATTTCCTGCAATAGAAAGTATTAATTAATAATTTTTTAAAATATATTTTTATTAAAATTGTATTAAGAAAAATCTTCTATTGAATATGAATATAATATAAAAATTTTTACAAAGAGATAAAAATTTCAATTGTTTTTATTCAACTAAAAACTTATTCATTTTCATTAAAAAATTTGGTCATACTTGCATAAAATCAAACAGAAAATCAGGTTAAAATTGCTTTTATTTCGAGAATATACTAAAGAAAAAGTATTCCTTACAACTTGCATGTGAATTACACTATCAAACAAAAAATTTTTTTATACCTCCAGCATTAAAATAGGAAACCCCAAAGAAAAAAATCCTCAAATTTTTCTATCATACAAGGATCAAAACAGATACAAATCTTTAGATAATGATACAGATAGCGATTAGACTATCGATATAGTGCATTTACCTGTTAAAATCATTCTAAAGTAATTTTGTATTTTTATTAACACTGTTTTGAACATTGGCAGATATATCAGGATGGAAATCCACATTTTCACACAGACTTTTACTCACATTAATATTTATTTGTATCTAAGTTTTGTAACACAAGACAAACTGAAAATATAATAAAATTAAAGATTCATCACTTGTCTTTCCAGTAATAAATCAGTGACAGCAGATCCCTACTTGAATGTTTCAAATAGAAAAAATTACTATAGTCTGTCTAATTATGGTTGCTATAGATTATTACTAAATTCTGGAGATTAAATTAATTTAATAAATATTACTTCATGGGTTTCTCGCTCTATATTATTATCTACATTAAATGCTTATTTCAAGTAGCCAACTATTTAAATTTACCATAAAAGAACATTTTCATCTTATATTAGGATAACTTCAGCTTCGTAATGAATATCAGTCACTGTTCAAACTAAATTTGAACTTTCCAATTGTTTATGAAGATCAAATGATATTTAAAACTACACATTTTCATTCTAAATTTGTAAAAACAAACTCCATGCATGCACAGCAGCTAAAATTAACTTTTAAGTCTTCTGGTATATCATACTGCCTCCTTCATTTTTCTGTCTTGTAAATGTTTAATTATATCCTCACAATTTCTTGTTTCCAGTACTCCCTTCCATCTAGTGCAGGCATGGCCAACATATGGCCCGTGTAATAGATTCATGTGGCCCGCGATTAATCTTTCAATACTAGCTACTCAAGTCAGAATAGATCGGTGAAAAAGTCTAATGCCTAAAAAGAAGGTCAATAACTAACTGTGCGTTTAGAGTTAACGCTTCATTACAAATGTCTTCAGCACAGTGTAGAATGTTGATAAAGCTGATAATGTGAACAATGTATCTGTAATCTCTATGTACAATTTAGTCTCTACAGGGTGACACCACAATGAGATCTCACACCACCTCAAAATCTTCCTAGGGCAGCCTCTGGTTCAGCCCATGAAAAAAGTTTTCTTTCCAATTTGGCCTGGGGGCAAAAACTGTTGGCCACCCCTGATCTAGTGTCCTGCACATTAGTGATGTTAAGATGCTTTTTTAATTAATATGTAAATGAAACATTGCTCCAGAATCCTTCTGTTCTTAATGCCATACTAACTTCTAAGTATTACTGATTGTTTCCAACTTACTTCTACTTCTTTCTCTGTGGCACATTGTATTAAAATTGTGCTGTTAATGGGGTATTGAGTGATGGATTCAAAATGCTCTTTAACCCTGAGATTCACAGATCTGTAAGTTGATACTGTGTAGAAAAATTCCTTACACCCTTTGTTAATCCAATCTCATACATTCCTGGCTTTTTCACTTCCTCTTCCTCTTTATCTTCAATTATATAGATAATTAGAGCAGACAATCTTTTTAATCACTATCTGGATGTTATATATATATAGTAAGACCCCACTTAAGGCATGGGATGTGTTCCTAGACGAAAAAGTGCTAAATGAAACAGCATTAAATGAGGTCATTTTAACATAGAGTAAATAGCGATAGGAGAACACACGACCAAAAATAGACAAACTTTACTTTAATTTTAACTTATTTTTATATTAATTTGTATAATAATAAATGTTAAACAACACACAAACATATGCACACAGAAATGTAAAGTTCATTTTTTGTGATGAAGGTCCTGACTTTTCTGAAATTCTTGTTGTTTTGCAATAAANTTTTTTGTGTTCTGACTTTTCTGAAATTCTTGTTCTTTTGCAATAGAGTCATGAAGTTTCATTTGTTGCTTTTTTCTTTCCTTAAGCAAATGTTGGTAGCAGAAGATTGCATCTAAAATGCCTCATTTTGCTTTTGCATTCCTTTCAAAATCTGGATCATTCACTACAATTTGATCAATGATTTCGGTTATCTTACCAAACTTTTACTAAAGAAATCTGTAGAGAAATTTTTGGGTTCTTTGTTTTCAGAATCTCTATTTTCCAGTTCCACATGAATTTCACATTCTGCCAGTTCTTGAAGGTCATCATTGGTAAGGCTCTCACCAGAAACCTGCAGTAACTCCTCAATATCCTGCTCGTCTACATCTCCTAGTCCTGCTGTATCGATTAGGTTGAGTTTAGTCAACCTAACGATACAGCGATAGGTTCTTCTCGTTGAGAATTCTTGGATACCTTTAGCCATAACTTATTCCACACTTCGTTTGTGCCTTTATCAGTTAATTCTTGCCAAGCAAAGTCGATATTTCCTGTGGCATCCATGATGTTATATTTTTTCCAAAATTGCACCAAACAAACGTAGATTTAAAGAAAGTAAACTTTTTTGCCATCTTTTTTGATTGGTTCATGTTCATAAATAATTGTATTATATATGAACCAAAATCAGCATAAATTTTGAGTTTTTTTAGGCTTTGAGCAGACTGTGTTATACTGAATCAGTGTTAAGTGAGGCAGCATTAAACAGGGTCTTATTGTATTTATTTTCATTAATAGTGTTATCATTCATGCTATTGTTTTGCATGAATGATAATACTATTAATACTATTAATACAATATATACTATGCAATGCTTTTTCATTTCCTCATTTTTTTTATTTCAGTTGCAGATTGCCTTTTTTGTCTGTCTGATTCAGATAAGCTCTAACACTGTATCATTTTTTGCAGAACACTACACATACATGCTGCATCAATTATTAACCTCTGAGTTCTTGTTTTCTGCACTCATGGTAGGTTGAATGTGTGACTGCTTTTTTCAGTAGGGCCCTATAAACTGCCAATTTATGAGCTATCATATCATGAAGTACCAGTGATGGCTTTCTGTACACTTTGGTACAATATTGCTTTTTTAATTTATTGTAAAAGGAAAAAATTATACATATCAACTATGCTGTATATGCACAAATATAATATAAAAATGACAATAATTTCAGAACATAACCACGAAATTACCAACATATCAGCATAAATTCATTTCAAAAACGAACGTTTTCTACTGTCTTCAACGGTCATCATCAGGTTCGAATCCAAGATTTCAAAAAAATCGAACATTGCAGTTATGCGCATGTTCCGATGCAGGGCCTTAATTCGTTTCCTGCTTCAAAAATCCGATGTTTATATTATAGTGTAGACATATATGGTGCGCATCCATTATACGTCATAATACGCCCTCCACGCCGTCGCCAAAGAATCTGTTTCCTTGAAATTGATGGCTGTTCCCTTTCCGAACGCTTTAAAAATTTCCAGCTGTTCTAGATAATTCAGGCTGGCCTGGTGTTCACACCGTTGTATTAAACGTGCATTATCAAATTCCACCCTGACGTCATCATCAAGCGCGAAAGTGGCCAAAGCCGTATTGGAAAGGCATTTTTGAATTGAGTACTTGTGTTCCTTGACCCTTGTTTTAAGGCAGCATGCGGTAGCCCCAATATATTCGCCTGGACAATTCACCCTATGATCGTAAATAGGGATAGAATATATTCCCGGAACACAGTTCCTATCAAGACGGTCCTTATCATTTTGTAAACAGGAGAAAATGGTCTGCGATCTCCTGTAAGCGATATTTTTACCAGCATATCGTGCGATTTGTTTGTAGGTGCTATAAAGGATCTTGTTGTAAGTAATATGAACGAAGGACTGGTTATTCTGAAGTGCCATACTGTTAGGTTGTTGGTGGCGTGCTATAAGTGTTTTAATTAGGCACTTAGGGTAACCATGCAGTCTAGCCACATTCGAAATATTCCACTTCCATTTCTCTATCTTCCGCGCTTGAAAAATGGGTGAAAGCTCTTCTTACTAGGGTCTTAAAAGCAGAGATCTTGTAACTAACCAGATCATGTGATTGAGCATGTATAAAAAGAGGTGCATATGAGCTCTTACGGTATACTTTAGTTGTTATTCGACCCTGTTGTAAGCTAATGTCAATATCAAGAAAATGCACGTTGGTGGAGCTCTGCTGTTCAGCCCTCAACGAGAGGCCATAAGCATTACTATTGCAGGGATGCACAACCTTTTGTGAAGAAGGGCCAAATTAGGATTAAGTTTACTGACTGGGGGCCGGACCTCCAAGCGATTAATGCGATGGCTGAGATTGGATGCTGGCAGCAATCTTCTTGATGTCTGGTGTAATGGCAGATGTTGAAACAACCAGCAGATTTTTCAAATTCTCGTTGATTAACCTGTTCCGTGTTTTGCACTTGTTTAAATTCATAAGCGAAAACTTGCAAGCTTGTTTGGCAGTACCTATGTATGCCTGTTCGCATACATAGGTACTGCCAAACATGCTTGCACAAAATCGAGCATTGTCTTTCAGTTTTGGAAATGATGTATCTGGCAGTTCTTTGTAGAATGTGAGGAGATTAGAATTTTTGAACTGTGATTTCAATTCATCACTGCACTGGATGTCTATCAACTCAAGTTGGACATCTGGAGGGGCATCTTCCACTTTCACATCAAATGGAGTTGAAAAAAGTTGCAGGTAGATCTTGTATTTCTGGAATTCACCAAACCTCTCATTGAATGATGTAAGGAGGGTGTTAACTTGGTCAGAGTAATCCATCTTCATATGTGGGTATTTCTCTTTCATGGCCTTGCAATGTGGAAAGTGTGTAAAGTTCTCTGATTGCATGTGGGACTTGAAAAGTGATAGTTTGGTCATAAATGCATTGATGTTACTTGTCAACTGAGAAACAAGTTGCATCTTTCCCTGCAATCTCAAATTAAGGTCGTTTAGATAAGCAGTAATGTCAGCAAGGAAAGCTAAATCACACTGCCATCTTTGTCCCTCCAAATTCCTTGTAGTGTTCCCCCGTTCTTTGAGGAAAGTGATAATAGGCCCCAATAGCTCCACAAATCTCTTGAGGACTGTTGCCTTGCTCAGCCAACGAACTTCAGTATACGTGGGCAGGTCAGCATAATCAGCATCTATTTCTTCAAGAAATGATGTGAAGAGTCGATGGTTGAGTCCATGACGGCGGATTAAGTTCACAGTATCATAGACATCTTTCAGCAGACGTTCAAATCCCAGCTTCTTTGCACAAAGTTGCTGTTGGTGAATTATGCAATGATACTGGACTAACTCCTTTTGCCTGTCCCCAAGGTGGTTTTTCAGCAAGGTGACCATGCCATTCTCACATCCAACCATAGATGGTGCTCCATCAGTGGCAATGCTGGATAGCTTGTCAAAGTCCAGTGCTGATTTGTTGCAAACGCTCAATAAACCAGTAAGTAAGTCAGCACCAGTTGTATGTCCGGAAAGTGATGCCATGCCAAGAAATTCTTCATTCACAATAAAATCTAGTGAAACACTTCTAATAAACACAATCACTTGTGCTGTTGATGATATGTCAGTGGATTCGTCCACAGCCAAAGAAAAATAAGCACAGTTTGCAACTAAAATATTAAGTTGGCCAGAAATGTCTGATGCAATTTGCGAGATTCTCCGTTGTATCGTCATGCGGTTAAGACTGATTGTTTGAAAACACTTTGTCTTCTCAGGACACATCTTCTCACTTGCGATGATAAGACACTTTTTTATCATATCGCCATCTGTGAAAGGTTTCCCATTCTTGGCTATTAAAGCAGATATTTCTAGGCTGGCTTCAACAGCCGCATCCAATTCTCCAGATTGTTTCTTGAACACATTTTGTTGGCTGATTAGTGATCGTCGTAACGATTCGATTTTCCGTTTGCGTTCCGTACCTTGCAGAAGGAAATCCTTGTGTTGGCTTTCATGATGTCGCTTCAGGTTGAATTCTTTTGGCACTGCTATTGTTCCATTGCACAAAAGGCAAATAATGCTGTTGTTCTGTTGCACAAAACAGTACTTGTTAGTCCACACTTCCACTTCTTGAAACTGATGATTCTCGCGATTGACCTTGCGTTTAATGCCCGGCGCCATACTGTTCACTCTGCAAAACAATGTCTCATTGTGCCGAAAATTCTGAGGCCCGCAACAAATCATGTTTGAGATAAGGCAAGCTAGACTACCACGTGCTTTGTTCTGTATCCACT
Organism: Centruroides sculpturatus; assembly: GCF_000671375.1. Lineage (NCBI taxonomy): Eukaryota > Metazoa > Arthropoda > Arachnida > Scorpiones > Buthidae > Centruroides > Centruroides sculpturatus. Next base: position 142,492 of record NW_019385779.1, read on the forward strand.
CTGACCAAAGACTAAAGAGGCGGGGACAGAAGACTATTACGCACACGTGGCCAGGCAGGTCTTAATTCGTTCGACCCCTGTCCGGGCGTCTCCACCATTTCTCAGAATTTGTGAGTCAGATCGTCAACATGCCAGGTGCAGGACACTAATCCATCATAAATGTGGTTACCATTCTTACCTAAATTATATTTATGGCCCGTCAGTTTTACCCCCGTGTTCAGAAATGAATCAAAAGTGATTAACACAGTGCAGTGGAAAATCTGAATATTTTAAATATAATTATTAAAATTGCGATATCTCGTTTCAAATTGGCGCTAGAATCAATCTGTTTTTTTTTTTTTTTCTGTCCTAAATATATCACAGTTTACGACTGTTAAATTTCAAATAAAATAAAAATTAAAAATAATAATTTAATTTTAAATTTACGAAAAAAAGAATGTAAAAATAAAAGTAAATAAAAAGTTCCAATTAATTTACTACTTAAATAACCTAAATATATCTGTTTTCTTTCAAACAAAAAAAACCGCAGCTTTCTAGCTACACGGAATCATTTTACAACCCTCTTTGTTGACAAGTTTATGGCTTGACGCGGTTTGTAATAATTATTAAATCCAAAATATTTTAATGCAAATGGCTTCCTTTTAGTCGTAATGACTCTATTCCAACTACAGTATTAATTTTCTTGGTCCAACTTAATAATAATAAATTTGATGTGAAAAATTTTTTTTCTATTCTTTGTCTATGGAGAGATATTGTTGTAAATTATTGGTTTTATAGCTTTTTGTACATTCCTTTTTGAACTCTGGTTAGTTTTTTTCTAGTTTGAATGACATTAGGTTGACGAATAAGCGTCTTTTCAGAAAAGATTGATTCAAATTCGACTATACCAATCAGAATCTAGAATGTAAACAAATGCTAAAAAATCGTTATTTTCATGGTTTTTCAGCGCTATTTTCACTTATTTTTGTTATTTGACGCTATTTAGACGAATAGGCAAGTTTTCCGAAGCATAAAATTGAAGATTTCCCGCCAAAATAGAAACTTCCCGATAACATCGGAAATGACGTTCTAACATCATTTTAAAATATTCGATATCTAAAGCAGAAAGTGTTAGCTAAAAATAGACTTATTTATAGAACAATCCCCCATTTCTCACCTCAGGGAAAGTCATAAAACAGTTGGGTGCTAATGACTTTGTGAAAGGGAAAAGTTCTACACTTTAGTTAGAAACTTCGAAAGAAGGGATTTGGCCTGTACCGTCCGCAGGCCGCATAAACATTGATAAGGGGCCGTATGTGGCCCGCGGGCCGCAGGTTGTGCATCCCTGCTATTGAAAGTTTCAATAAATGCTGCCAAGTCCGGTTTTCTCCTCCAAACAATGAATATGTCATCCACGTATCTAGCGTATAATATAATGTCATCGTTAAAGCCAAGTAAGACTTGTTGTTCGAGGCGCCTGACCACCAATTCACATAATGTTCCTGATATAGGGCTACCCATAGGCACCCCTCTAGACTGCAGGAAAGTATTTCCCTCAAATACGAAAAAAGATGAGTGACATATGAGATGTGCCAACTCTAAGATGTCGGAAAGATGTTCAGAAGAGTCGTTGATATTTCAGATGAGAAAATCCCTTAACACAAAAACATGGCTCGATGCGGATGGATGGGAACATGGATTCAAAATCACAAACAGTGAAATATACGCCATCTAATTTGTTCAGTTGATTCACAGATTGAATGCACTTGACAGCTCAGATGGCGTATATTTCCTGTTTACAATAAAAAGTGTTTGTTGCATAAATCACTAAACAACTGGGCAATAAATTTTCTCAAGGATGCTCAGTTAAGTTGCTGATGACAATTTATCTCACTACCCTTTTGAAATTGCAACAGAAGATATGTTTGGTTTACAACTTACTTGCAACATTGTTGAACCCATTTGGGCAGGAGATTGTGTTACTATAACTCCTGAAGACTTTAAAGCTTGAATTTTTTCCAAGGCACCGCCTTTACCACCTGATATTATTGCACCAGCATGTCCCATTCTTCTACCTGGAGGAGCTGTCAGACCTGCAATAAATGAAATCACAGGCTTGGCACTAGCACCCTAAAATAAAACGAAATAAAATTAATATATACTGTTGGACCAATAGTGTCTCAAATGAACACACATAGCAAACAAAAAACTTGTAATTTATAAATAATCTTATATTATTAAAAACACCAAAATTAAAAATTATTCTTAAAATTAATAATGGATTAACATTTCTCATATACACAGAAAAAATATTTTCTCCATATATTATAATTACTGTGTAAAAGTTTTGTGAATACCATGTAAAATTTCAGTTCCAAATACATTATACTTTCTGCTAATGGACAGAAATAATTCTCTTAAAGATTTATCACACAATTGAAACCATTGTTGCCTTATTTACAACCTAATGATGTTGTAAATAAGGTAACAATGTTACCATTTAAAATTGAAATTCTGCACATAAAAGCTTTGTAAATACTTTATATGTAACCTATATTTATTTTCAAGGTGGCAGATTTAATAAAATTTTATTCATCCAAAAAGATTAAAATTTTGTTAAATCTAGCTATCTATTTCAAACATAAAGTATAGTAATGTCAGATAATTAATGTTAATCAAAGTCACACTCTAGCTACTAATAAAACTATACTTTTATCTGCTTTTTAATAGAGTAAACCTCCTACAAATTACAAATAGCAACTAACTGCTTCGAACTTCTTTCATCCATCTTCAGTTTTCACAAACATAAAATAACACACAAATATATACAATTCATCAAATTCTAAGTTAAGCTATTTACAAAACTTTTATGTCTACAAAAGATTTTCTCTCAAAGGTTAGCAACAGACAGACAATCCTTCAAATATACATTAAAAATATTAACAAAATCCTAAAACTAACTAATCAAATGATACAGCTAGATTAATTTTGGGCTACAATAAGGTTAGTAATTAAAAAGATATTAAACAATTTGTATTAGAGGTAGATGGTTAAGCTGTCATCTCATTAAATTCAATAATTAAAAATAAATTTAATTTAGAATATTCTGGAAGAAAAGATTAGCCCAGCTACAACTGCTATCATGCAGATGCATGGTAGCAGGAGTTATAGGTTAGTCTAGGTGGGAGTTGATTAGGTAGCAGTACTAGTTATGTAGTGAGTGACCAGTATGATTATATCTAAATTAATTGGTTTGGAAGTGAAGATTAGATGGAGGTCTAGGTAAAAAAACTGGTAACAAGTTTGGCCTGTGAATGGCTCATATATAACTAAAACTAACTGATGATTTGTTAACAAAAATTAACCTAGCGTGAATGAGGTGAGAAATTGTTACACCAGCTATGAGGTGGGTAGGAGATACCCGAAACTTTGATGCCGAATTTTTTATACTTTAATTGTGTATAAAGTATTTTTTCACTTGGGATAATAAGAATAGTATCTATTCAAAAAGATGAGTAAATAAAATATTATGTTTAAGATTGAAAAGCATTTTTTTTTAATTGAAATAACAAAGTGTCTATATTTTCTTTGAAAAAGTACAAGTTTTGGTAGTTTAACATTTTTTCGTATAAAATTCTAACAAAATTACAACTTCTTTGGTTAATCAACATAACTATAGTATCTTTCAATTATAAAAATAGAAAAAAAACTAAAAGGTCTTATGAGATCAATTTGCACAGCACCAACATTACACCTACAAATCAGCACAATCTCCACACATAAAAATCGCATGCTTCATACATTTTGGCTTCTCACACTTCAAACAGTAATGTTTTGTTTTCCTATCTGTTTTTTTAGTACACTCACCACACCTGACATATTTATTAGCCATTTTTTTGGAAACAGATAATGAAGGTTCTCCCAGTTGATCAGTAATCACTTTTGAGTTTCCCTTGGAAGATGTGTTTTTTGTCTAATGTGAAGACTATCATTTGAGAAATCTAGAAATAAATCTAAAAATACTATAAATAACTATAACTCATAAACTTACTGTCAACTCAAAAATGTAACACCAACTATGAGGTCGGGTGTGACGTACCCCAGCCACCTTTGCTCGTGTGTATCTCCCGCTGACACCGGCAGAACACTAAACTCAACACTGCGCCTTGCCCCCCCACTCCCTTACCTCCAGCTACTGTGACAACAAGATTTGCATGGCAACAATAACATTAAATAATCTGCATTTAAAATCTTCTCGGGTATGACATACCCGACCTCACTCACGCTGGGTTAAACATTAAAATTTAAAATGATTGAAGATACAAAACATTTTTTTTTACACAAATATTTTAAACATATCATAAAAAACAAACAAAACAAATTCTTAGATTGTTGTCTCCATTCATTTAAGATTTAAATAACATACACTAAATCATCATCATCTTGACTTCTCCTATTGCAATTAGTTTATTTGATAAGATGATCCAAAGCTAAGTTTATTTGATAAGAAGATCCAAAGCTAAGTTGTTTGTTATATTTGATTGATTATATGAATGCATTTTTAATCTAGCAATTGATTAAAGTCATTTTAGTTCTTAGTATCTGTTTTTTGATTAACTGTAAGGCTAACTGTAATTCTTTAATGATTACTGTAATTCTTACTGTATTAGTTTGTATTGAACTTGTAATTTTGTTTATGTAGTTTAATGGAATTCATTTCTTTTTAGTTTTAATTTAGAAGTTGAATTCTTTCAAAAGAAATCTTACAGTAATATAAATGTTGGTGGTGATCATTTTTCATTTATCAAAAAGCATTGTCCTCAATTATAAGAATTTTGTTTTCACATACCATATTATGTTCTTTTAAATATTCTGCAGCCCTTTCTTCAGCAACTCCACCTATTTCTCCAATTAATATTATTCCTATAAGTATAAAGTTTTAAAATAAAAATTTATTTTATATAGATTAAATATTATTACAAAAAAATTTAAAAACATTTTTTTAAAAAATTATAAATTCACAAATGTATTGGTTGTGCCATTATTGGTTATATTATTCTGATAATTTAATGAAAATAATTTATAATTACATATTAATGTTTATTATTTTTGTAACCACCAAACAGGGTTTGTAACTGTAACTGATGTAAGGTTATTAAGAAAACTCAAAACTGATGCAGAGTACACCGACACTGAGGAAAGATCGGTACAAACTCCAATACAAAATGCATATAATTAAAGATCTGTGAATTAAAATTGTCTTTTGAGCTGTTCTTGACCTCTGGTAAATGTTGGATTGAAAGGACATAATAAATTTGTTTATTTGCCTACAAACCCCTTTTTGGTGGTTACAAAAATAAGAGATCGTATCTGGCAAATATTGCTGATATCAGCTTTGTATTATTAATGTTTAATAGCATATTGATTTCTGGGTCACTAATGACTATTAAGTAATAAACAAACATGTGTGCTCATGTAGCAGGAAACTTCATGTAATAGCACATTTATATTTGCTCCAAGTAAAATAAATGTGGAAAATGCTTGGTTTTCATAGCAATTTCAACATTAACTAAAGCAGTAGACAAACTTATAAAATTAAAATATATCTTAGCTTAAAATGTGAAACATACAAAATATTGAAAGGAAAGAAGGATTTCTTATTGGCATGACTAACTGTGGATTAACACAATCTAATATGATTTATTAGATATGATGAATATATACATATTACTAAAAGCAACATCTCCAGCTAATTACAAAAATAAAAACTTTTTAAATACTATAATAAGCAATTGATTTTATGACCAAAAAAAAATNTATTAAATAATAAACAAACATGAGTGCTCATGTAGCAGAAAACTTCATGTAATAGCACATTTATATTTTGCTCCAAGTAAAATAAATGTGGAAAATGCTTGGTTTTCATAGCAATTTCAACATTAACTGAAGCAGTAGACAAACTTATAAAATTAAAATAAATCTTAGCTTAAAATGTGAAACATACAAAATATTGAAAGGAAAGAAGGATTTCTTATTGGCATGAGTAACTGGATTAACACAATCTAATATGATTTATTAGATATGATGAATATATACATATTACTAAAAGCAACATCTCCAGCTAATTACAAACATAAAAACTTTTTAAATACTATAATAAACAATTGATTTTATGACCCAAAAAAATGTAAAATACAATTTTCAATATTTTCAAAGAAAACTACTTTGGCCCAAAATAACAGTTATCACATTAGCAACATTAGTTAAAGTTTGTACATTTTGGTATAATTTGTTACTTATAAGTTATGAATAGAAAGAAAACTGAATAAAAAATATTTACCTTTAGTATCAGGATCATTGAGAAATATTTCTAAGCAATCAATAAAATCAGTTCCATTAAAAGGATCTCCGCCAATACCAATGCAAAGTGACTGCCCTAATCCCACTGCTGTAGTCTGATGTACTGCTTCATATGTTAATGTTCCTGATCTTGATACTATTCCTATTTTACCTGCCTGATGAATATGTCCTGGCATAATGCCAATCTTGCACTCTTCAGGCTTTAAATAAAATAAAAAAGGTAGTGAAATATAAACTAAACATTAAAAAGTACAGAAAATACTAAAAGTCTTTAGCAATCAGTAGTGTGGAGCTTATTTCCACAATTTATGTGAACCTCATACCCTCTATTTCCATTCAAATATATATATAGAAAAAATTTGTGCCAAAAATCTAATCCATTGGTGAATATTTACTGGTAGCTCAACATCACTGAAATTTTATATGTTCCAAATAGTAAGAATGAGCATATGGCAATCACAAGATTGAACCACAATGTATCCATTTTAGCACAACAGTTTGTAAAACTAGTTGGTCATCTCAAAAAATAAACCATTAAATTAATCACACATTAGTTACATGACATTCGCACAAAATTAATTTTTGTCATGACTCGTGATCATTATTTTGCTGACATCTTGCTGATGTTTTTCCCTGTTTCTGATTGGGGCTGACCCTGATTGTGACTGTTTACATCAGACCCTATTGGCTATTTGGCTTGTATGGTCTTTTGATACAACAAGCTCCAACACTAGCCGGATTGATAGCACCTGTGTCCTCTTAGAACAAAAGCTAGGTAAGAAACTGCTATCACTAGCATGCAGACATCATGTAATAGAGCTGATCATTGGTGCAATGTTTGAAGTCTGTCTAGGATCCACATCATCACCGGAAGTTCCACTCTAAGTGATTTCAACATCATTGGCAGTTAATTGATCAACAGAATTGTAAAACAGGATTTACAAATAACACAGTATCAAAATCACTGCAAGACATCAAAGATGGTGTTGTTGAGTTTGCAAACAGCTATCTGGAAAACAGTCAGCCAAGAGATAACGACAGAGAATTCACTTAACTTGTTATTATCTTTCTTGGTTTGATCCCACAGAGAGTGGTCCGATTTATGGCACCTGGAGCCATGCATCATGCACACTGACTCTCGAAGGTAATTTACAGTTTGAAAATGTGGATGTTTACAGCCAGTTCCACTTAACAAAAGACAACAAGGGAATACGCTGGGGTCACCAAACTGGTTGATATAACATTATTGGGGGGGTTGATTATCAAGCTTAAGCTAAGGATAAGGGGGAGCTAAGGATCAAGCTTATCTGTCTCACTGATTATCAGTTACAAAAATCATTATTAACAAATATACAATAAATGAAAAAAAATGCAAATTAAAAGAAATGTATTAAAATAGTAAGTACTTTGTTTTGCTTGTAATACAAACTTTTTGGTGGGGGTTGATGTGATGTTTTGAAAACTTGTTGGGGGACAACAATCAAAAAAGTTTGGTGACCTTGGGACTACAGGATGTGTGTGTCTTTGCTGCACATGTGTACTTGAAAGCCTGGATTTCAGCTCCATTGGCAGCCAGTGCTCCTAACAACAATCTTCAACTTCTGAAATCACTTCTTGAATACTCGGCAATCAATATGACAATATCCGAGGCTGCATCTCTCAAATTTTTTAAACACTTATGGTATTTGTCACCAGATTTGGTTGCTTTTGCTTTTTTCGATAACCATGTAAGTTCTGCTACAAAGAGGCTAATGATTACAGTGATGCAAAATGATGGCAACACTGAACAGGGTCACATTAAGTGAATCAGTGTTACTTGGACACATTCATGGGAAAAAATCTTGAGTGTTTTATTACTGTAAAGTCACAGAGTATTTGAATTAATGGAACTTCCAGATACATTTCACACTGTAGATCCTGATCCTTGGAAAGATAGAGAAGACTATCAGAAGGCTGCAGAGTCAGTACATGTCATTAAAGTTGTTAATGACCACACAGAACACATGGTCACACTCATCTAGGAATTCAGTGGCCTAAAAACTCATGATGAATTAGAACTTCAGTATTTGCTGCAAGTTGTTCAACAGCACTGTTATGCTTATTCAGACAGCAAGAAAGAGACACTTTCTGCCTATACCAAAATAAACTGATAAAGTTGCATTGAACATTGTACTGAAAATTTCAAATTTTGTGAATTGTGAGGTTTAAAAATTTTTTCATTCATTTTTGGTTTGTAATCTATCAAGCTTTTGAATATTGTAGAGTCTACATGACTATTTAATTTGTCTGTAATTGTCCAAAAAAGTGAAACAAGTCTGGTTAATCAAAACTGGTCTTGTATGTTTTCATTTGTCATAAATTGCTCTTTTTATAAACTTTGTGGTCATTGAGCTACCTCTAAATATTAATATATCAAGTTCAAATTTCTTCTGTAGTAATTTGAGACCAGTTGGAATAGTTCTGGATGGTAGGACCACAAAAAAGTAAGAGATTTATTTTTTCCCTATTTTAAGCACTGCACTAGCTATCAGTCTTCACAAGTGTCTCTGTTAGTTCCATAGTCATTTCTGTTTTTATGGAGACTATGCCTCTGAATAATGCAAATTGATTAAAATATCTTCCTGGTGATATTTAGTATCTTTTTATCTTTACTATATTTTATTAAATGTAAATACTATCAGCCAACTTGAAATAAACTAAACAACATTTTTTTTTATCACTAAAAAATTGGTTGTTGGAAACATAACAAAATAGCTATAGAAGATAATATGTATAAAGAACAAACTTTGTCTATTCTTTATACATATTATCTTCAGTACATATTCATATTATTCCAAGTTTGATTCCAAGTTGAATTCTTAGAAATTTTCATTCTAATGAAGATATCTAATTTGTAATCAAACAACATTACTATACCCAATACATTTTAAATTCCACAAATTGGTTTATTTATGATTATTTATGATTACCTGTAATCATAAATAATCATAAATAAACCAATTTTAATCTGTGTGACTGTGTTGCTATAATTCTATACACCAGTATAATAATTACAGGTAAAAATAAATAAACCAATTTTAATCTGTGTGACTGTGTTGCTATAATTCTATACACCAGTATAATTAGTCCTATTAATAGAAATACACAGTTATGGTGTTTGAAAGAACAAGTTATCTTTAACTTTGCATTTTGTTGACATTAATGAAAGTAAAGTCCAATTGCGTAAGTGTTTCGTTACTTACAAGCCGGTAAGTGCTCTTCAGAAGCTAGACTCAATGGCCTCTTTCTTGATGATATTGTGCAAGAGTTCGAGTTGGATATGAATGATTGTCGAGGCCAAGGATATGATAATGGATCGAATATGGTAGGAATAAACAAAGGTGTCCAAAGCAAAATTCTGAACCAATATCCACAAGCATTTTTAATCCACATGGCTGTCATTGCTTAAATTTGGTAATAGCAGATGCCGCTAAAACATCTGTTAAATTGGTTTCTTTGTTCGGATTTCTTCAAAGACTGTTTGTTCTATGCTCTGCATCAACAAAGTGATAGGAAGTGATATCCAAGCACATAGAAGGACTATCGCTGAAAACAGTTTGTGGAACTCATTGTGGGAGAGTAGAGTTTCTAGTCTTGCTGCAGTTCATTATCACTACTCTTCAGTTTGTGACGCCCTTCTGGATCTTCACGAAGAAACAAATGACCCAGTTGCAGCATCAGAGGCCTTGTCCCTGATTCAGATCATAAAGCAATNAATATATTAGCTTAATCATTTCAAAATAATTGAGATTATTAATTGAAAAGCTAGAAGTTACTAAAAAAATTATTCCTATCTGTCAACATCTGGCAATATCAATTTACCAAAAATAAATGTTTTACAAAAACTCTTCTATTATTTACTGACCAATTTAGTTAAGATGTATTAAAGTTAACAAATCAAATGTATATTGTGATATGTACACAAAATGTATATTACTGTGACATTGTCACAATGTTGAACTGCAATTTTTAATCATCTTTTAATTTAAAAAATCACGTAATGGTCCAGAATAGAAGTTTATATATAGTTAATCAGGACTCCAGTCCATAATCTGGTCTCAATTTTCATCTATGTAACTCCATTCTTGAGATTAATGAAGGATGGATGGACAGTGAGAATGTATAGGTCTGCGATCTGAAAATTGCAGGCCAACAAAATCTTGCCGTAAAGTTACAATTACATTTCCCTAAATCTAAAAAAACTCCTGTTATAATGATATAAAAGGACAAAATTTAACAGACAAATCAGAAATACACCTTATTCCTCTCAATATGCAAATTTTAACCCTAGACTGTATTAGAGCAACAAGAAGAGCTTTCAAAAAAAATTTTATGACAAATAAGATATAACCAGTGAGAAGACCATTACTAAGTTGATTACTTTAATATTATGAGATAAAATCAAATTATTTACTCTCCTTAAAACATCCAATAAATATTTTTAGTTGAAGCTATCTTATTAAAAGTGTGACCATAATTCACTATGCAATGAAAGAGCATTTAAGGTTACTTATTTTATTAAAATCAACCTAAATACTTTTGCATATGCAACAATTTTTAAAAAGAAATTTATCTGTTTTGATTGAACTATTCAAAAGATTAATCTTTCTCAATAGAGACTTTGGACAAAGCATTTGGAATTTGAGTTTCTTACATTAACTTCTCATTAAGAGATCTTCAGTATTAGCATGAATGTAAATTGCAAAAATTAAATTATGTTATATATAGTTTTTGTTAAGTTTTACTTTTTAAATACAATCCATTAATGAAGCAGCATTACTAATAATAATGCTAATAACTAATAACTAATGTAATTTATCTTAAATTAGAAAATTTAATATACCTTAATAATGCCTGGACAATTTGGCCCAATTAAACGAGATTTGTTTTGTCGAGTTAAAGCATACTTGACTCTAACCATATCTTGCTGTGGTATACCTTCTGTTATACAAACTATCAATGGCACTTCTGCTTCCATAGCTTCTAAAACAGCTTTGGCAGCACCAGGTGCAGGAACATATATAACTGTTGCAGTAGCTCCAACTTGATCAACTGCCTGTTTATAATATGTAATATCAAAAATTAAAAAATGTTGAAAAGACAAATAAATACTTAATAACAATTAAGTATAAAAATTTTGTGTTTTTATTTCCAGATTGTATAATCTGATTCCTAAATAAACTTTTTAAATCAAATTTTTAAAACCAATATTTCAAAATATATAAATGCTAATTTTCAGAAAAAATAAAATTTATAAAATTTTTTAACATTAAAACAATTAGATTTTTAAAAGCAATTTTATGAATCACATGTAAAAACACTGAAATAGTTTAAAAGCTAGAAAAATATAAAATATAAAATAATTTCCTTAAAGTTTGTAAAATTATCTTATCTGAAGAACAATTTGATTATATTTTTTTAGAATGCAATAAATATTAATCATAAATATCCAAAAAGATGACAGATGGAAGCCTACTGCTCTGAGAACCTAGGTTCAAATCTGGGCAAGCCAATCCCAGATAATTTTCAAGGATAGTCTGTCCCAGATTCATCAAGCCTCATCCCTCATCACCTAGGTGTCCCATAATGGATCTGGTCAAATCATAAAGGGCCTGAAAAAAGCCTCCTTAGTGTCCATAGGACAGATTTAAATATACATTTTCAGATGTAAAAATTTTCACTTTTATAAAAAATAAAAATCTGCATTCAACTGCACAAAGAAAAAGTTGAAAGTTTTGGAAAAAACCAATAAATGTGAAAATTGCTTAAAAAATTAAAAATTTTTAAGATTACATCTTTAGGCATGTAAGAATGAAATATACAAATACAAGTTTTATTCAAATAATAGTAAATTGCATCTTATCCTTAAAGTTTGAAATAATAACTGCCCTCACAGTTACTATTTGAAAACTTCTGAAAACGTAGGGAAAGAACATAAAATTAATAAATACTGTGAAGTAAGGTAGGAAGGCAACATATTTATTTAACAAATTCTAATAGAAAATGAAATAAAAGTTACTTCTCACCTGGTACTGGTCCAATTTACTTAATATAAACACACATAAAAACCTTTACTTGACCAGTAAAAATATATTTAATGAAAACAACTAACGTTTTCGACTGCTTTCTCAGTCTTCCTCAGGTTTTAAATTCTGATATTCGAAAATCGTTGTGCTTAAATATTTAAACATTTTGGAACATATACATCTTTGCGTATAAAATTCATTACGCGCATGCGTATTAGTCATTACGTACGTGAACCCAAATATTCACAAATATTATTTTACATATACATGTAAACGATGTATAACACCTTACATAGAGTTGTGGGGGCATTCTGCTTCATACGCAAACCTCCAAGCTGCCGAAATATTAATAGCATCTTTATAGTTGATACAGCTATTACGTAATCCTGCTTTATAAATTTCCAAAGCTTCTAGCGTTCGTACGTGTTCTCTTCTGTGTGACATTTTAATGATTTGCGCGTTCTGCAAGTTAGCACTTATGCCAGGGGTCGAAGCATACGTAGATAGGGCAGTGGTGCATCTGTTGTGTTCAATGTCATATTTGTGTTCGCGCATACGTTTATCCAGAGAGCGTATGGTGGAGCCAATATATATAAGATCCCTTTGAAATCTATGGTCTCTTAACGGGACAGAATACACTCCCGGTGCATACCTTTCGTCTATGTTGTCTTTGCTATTGCGCAGAATGTTGTAAATAGTATTGCGCCTCTTATATGCTATTCTTTTGTTTATACGCTTCGCAATTTCTCTGTAAATCGGATC
>NW_019385779.1:156378-173878 GCF_000671375.1 Centruroides sculpturatus
TTTGATCACGATTTAAATACAGTATTTACTTTTAATATTACCGATATGTCATTGAAAAGAAAACGTGTTGTATTATCATTAAAAGACAAATTAAAGTATTTGTTTCGATTATCCAGATTTTTCCTTATCCGGACTACCTTCATCCCCAATTAGTCCGGATAATTGAGGTTCTACTGTATTTGATATTAGTAAATATCAGCTAAAAAAATTTATATATCTTACCTCTTTTACAGAATTAAAAACAGGAAGACCTAAATGTGTTTGTCCACCTTTACCTGGAGAAACTCCTCCTACAAATTGTGTCCCATATTCAAGAGACTGTTTACTGTGAAATGTTCCCTATAAAAAAATTTTAATGCCTGAGTTGTCATTTCTAAACAAATAATATTAAAAATATATTAGTAAATCATCAAAAAAAGAAAAAATAGTATGAAATAATGTCTTCTAAAATCTGTCTACATCAGGGTCAATGGCTAGAGCATTTGGCACCAGGAGCAAACTTAAATATAGGGTCTTTTGAATAAGTCTTTCATTAATCTGTTACAAATTTAAAAATCAAACATTTTTTTTATTAATATAATGCATTATATTTCATACTTATACATGACAGTTTCTATGAATTTATTAATTTGTCCATGTAAAAATCATAAATAAGTAAAAATATAACAAAATGCATCTTTCATCAAACAATAACAAATGATTAATTATTTGTTGAAATTCAAACGTTTTACTGTAAAACAATACTATTTTATGTAAATAATCCTAGTAACCATCATGCTTTACACAAATCATCGGACAGGAAACTTATACCTTGTTCATAATGTTATATTTTGATCTTTTAATTGCTTTTTTCATTAAATTAATTTTTATTTTATTTCTTTTTCAAACTCCTTTAAATTTATTATCCTATATTATTATCCTTTAAATTTATTATCTTACAGTTTAATCTTATGTGTAATTTTAATTTTCGAATTTGTGTTATTTAAAAAATGTTATTCTGTTTAAAACTTAAGAATTCTGTTCTATTGGTATTATCTCCTGACAATATAAGTGCATAAATAATATAATAATGTAGTCAATAATAAAAATTGTTAAGTTCTAATTTATTTTCACAATTACTGTATGAAGAATCAAAAAGGTCATTTTTTTATAACATAGTAATTATTTCTTGATGTTAATCAGTAAAAAAATTTTACTTTAATTAATATTAAAGTAAACATTATTATTAATTCAAAATATACTTACTTGTTTTCCAGTGAAACCTTGACATATTAATTTAGTATCCTTTCCTATTTTTAAATTGACTCTTGTAGCACTATAACTACAATTTCTTAAACCAAGACACCTAACTGAAAATAAAAATGAAAAAATGATTTTAAAATATTAGTTATACTACATATTATTTATACCAGTAAAATTTTGTATTACTTACAACATATTTATTTAAATATTAACTAAGAAATTACTGGATGATAAAGTATTCTTATTCAGATAATTTATAGTTATTTTTTGTATAACTTTACACATACAAAATTTTGAAAATATTATCATTCAAAACTTAGAATTTGATACAAGAAATTGCTAATGATGAAAATAACAATAAGGCTAACAGAAGAGTGATAATGTTATATTTTCTAATATATTAATTTAATTAGTCTAATTACTTTTTCCAATTCCTCACCACTTGTTTGCAAAACTAACAATTCTAGTAAAAAATATTTAATTGTATGCATTATTCTGTTTTATACTTAACAATTACCAAATAACTATCAAATTAGTGTAGTTAAAATACTGTGTATAAAATAGTTAAAATATAATTCTAAGAGTGTGTTTTCAATTTCACATTACTCTCTTCTTTAATAGTTGTTCAATTATTATTGATTCAACTCACTAATAATATCTATATAATGCACAGTATTCATTCCTAATTAAATTCTTCAAAGATGAAGAAAGAAATAAAAATTTTCATCTGAATCAAACTAATTAAGCAAGATGAAAGAAAAGTTTTTACTCAAAATCTAAACCACAGGTAGAGAACTTTGTAATGAGAAGACCATATTTTATTTAAAAGAGGCTGCATATAATATATATACACCAAAAACATACATAAATTGCATTTGGACAGATGTCATTATTAAAACAAAAAGACTCTTTTATGACAACAAAATTAAACCTGCACAATTCTAATTGTTATCAGGCCATACTAGAAACCATGAAAATGGTTTCTAGTATGGCCTGATAATAATTACTTTATATTCTTTACTTTACAATTACTTTAATTTCTTACCATAATCTAAACTCTATTCTAAACCAGTGGGTTTCCAATCTTTTTGTCTTGCATACCCCTTGGAAGCCCATTTTCCTAAGTTTTATTTCCCATTTTTCACTTTTGCTAAGATTTATTTCACATGTTTGTCAAACACTGGCACCTTGGTCAATTATATAGTGCTGTACAATTACATTAAAAAATTATTTTTAAATTGAAAAGCATTGCAGGAAGAACATGGATAAATACTGTATAAAAATTTACTTAAAACTAACCATCAAGTACCTCAACACAGGATCTGAATATTCTTATAGTACATTTACCATTATTAATTTTTTTTCATGTCCCCTAAACCAAGCACATATCCCCAGTTGGGAATCACTGTTCTAAATTAAAGTTGATAAAAAATTTCATTTATGCAATATAATTTGTTTTAAGTTTAATCCACAATTTCAATCAGTTTTTAAATAATAAAATTTTAAATAAAATGCATTTTATTTAAACTAGCATTTGTATTTGCAAACCTAGATGAAATCACAACTAATAAGAATTTATTTTACTTTAAGTATTTAAATGCTTATTATTGTTTTATTTAAACAAAAGCTGTGGCTACTATTCAATTGCAATTATTGTTTAAGGAAATTATTATTTCCTTTGCACATACTATATTTCTGCACTTATGAAAGTGTGATCTTATATCCAAATATAAAAGTATGTATCCTCTTATTGCTGTGGGAAAATTTGCACTGTATACCATAAAATATCTAAAAAAAAAACTCATTTTTAGAAAAATTTTATAGTATCAGAAACATTTTTTTTATTTTAGCATCTTATTTTTAATAGTGGTAGCAATAGAGATATCACTGAATATCATAATTTCATGGATTGATGAGAATGCTGCATATAACTAGGGAAGACCTGCATACCAGAAAATCCAGAGTCACCAGCATGCAGATAAAACTGTGACTAAAAAATAAAAATGTCACTCTCTCTCTCTGAAAATTAGCTTACTATATATTTAATCTCATTTTTGATCTACATACAACATCTGTACATGCAAGGAAAAATGCAAATGATGCAATTTTTGTTTACAGTGTATTAAAACAATTGGTGATTAACTGATATTATCAGTAGGTGGTGGTGCAGGCTGCACTGACAATCTGCCTTGAAAATAAGTTGGTTTGTAACTGGAGGTTGATTTTCAAAGTCAGGATAGTGACTTTGAGAACCAACCTATCAACCTCCAATTACAAACAAATCCAATGTCAATCTGTAAAATTTGAGATAATTTACAATGAATTGAAATTTGATATGTTTATTTTTTGTGTTTTCAGATCAAATTACAATCAAATAAACATAAAAATGGCAATCCACAAGTATTTTATATCATTAGAGAGAAGTCAAAATGTAAAAAGTAAAGATATAATCATAATTTTTGATGCAACATTGATAATCTCACAGTTTAGAATAAAAACTGGCATCTGTGAGACTCAATTCCTTTTTTCACATTTTTTTCCTTCTGTCATGCATATCCTCACTTAAACTAACACAGCAACTAAACCAGCTTTCCCCAGGTAAACTGACATGCCAGTTTTTACCAAACAAGCTAGTCAATTTGCAAAAATATAGTAGTTACTACAGTATATCAATCAGTTCATGTATATTTAAATTACATTGACAAAGCAGTGCAGTGCTCTTATAAAGCAAAACAAGCTGGCACACATAAGAGCATACTCTTGTAAGCAAGGTTTGCTCTATAAGCTAAGCAAGACTTTTTTCAAAATAAACACAAGTGAATTTCACATATAACTAATAAGAACTCTTATTTGTGCAGAAATATGACAACTGTTTAATATCTATTTATTAATATAGTATTGAAATATTTATTTGTGATAATTTTAATTTTAAAACAAATTATTAAAATTATATTTAAAATGGCAATTGGTATCTTTTCTTTATAATGAGTGTTACTTTTTGTATACCAGTAAAAAAAATAATTATAAAATACACCTACTAAATTTTATATATTTTATTTTTTATTAAAGTTTATTTGTTAAATAAATATGGTAACTAGCTACTGAACATTACAGTATATATTAATTTTTCATTGTTTCCCTAAGTTTTCAGAAATCCTTGAATAGTAGACATGGCTACCATTCAAGGATTCCTGAAAATAGGGAAACAGAAAAAACAACAAGCAGTTATTATATTTCAAGTTTTAAGGGCAAAATGCAACTTGTTACTACTTGAGGACAGTTATCTATATATATATATAAAAATGAGTGTGTGTGTGTGTGTGTGTGTGTCCTTCATGCATTACCACACCATTTATCTGATTACCGTGAAAATTTGAGAAGTTTTTTAATACACTCCCGCGAAGGTTTCTGGCATTTATCCTACGATAGATGGCGCGCGTTTACGGTTGGTTAATTTTTATTGGCACAAAAGCCATGCAGGCTATACTGCGCCACGACACATGGTACGATTGGGAATATAAGATAAATAGGAAAACACATATATACACATAAACGATACATAACAGTTTAACCATGGCGCACATTTACACAAGCATTCAAGCACTGTGTGTTCGATCGATTTCAAATTGTGAAGACCATTTCCCCCCTACAAAAAATATCTCTATATATGCATTTGTGAACTGTTATTTACGATATTTGTAATAATTTTTGTTTAATCACTTTATTTCAACTTTTTTTTGCTAATTATGTATTCGCTTGAATTTCGTTAAAACCTTAACTGTACCCCGAACAACAACTGAAGTTGTAGGAAGAAATTCGCGTATTTTACCAATCTAGGTATCCCCCTTTTCCAAATTTTAATATTGACTCAAATTACAATAAAACGGTTTATTATCCAACTATCAGAAATTTCACAACATGCCAAGGAAGAGAGGAAGGAGCAATTAAATAATTAAAATTATAAAGGATTAAAAAATACATATATAAAAATGGGAAATATTGCACTTCTGACAATTGCTGCAAGTGTATGAGCTAAATTTGGAGAATCCATGCTTCTCGCATGGACAACTGTATGTGGCTGGCTCACGCGTCGGAAAACCTTCTGATTTATTCATGTATGCACCAGACGGAAAAACAAAAAATATCGTGTATCCACAAGCACTCCAATAAATAAACAGAATTGAAACGACACTTTGAAATGTTTTCCCAATGAAAATGAATAATAATAATAATAAGTTTCAATAAAAATGATAAAATGTAAATTTAATTTTATCATAACGAGTTTGCTTTAATTTCCTTTCTTCTGAGATCGCAGCAATACGGGTAAGCTAGTTATTGGAATAAAACTGATAGTTAATTTCTAATTCTAACTCCTGATTTTCAATTGCAAATCATATTTGCAATAATTTGCAAGTTATGATGACAATAACTTGAATGAAATTTTTGTAATTTCAACTATATTTAATTTGTAACTTTTGATGGGCTTTATTAATATATATGAGTTGGTGAAAATGAAAATGGTTTAAATGCGTTTTTTTTTTTTTTTTAAATCAAGTTAATGACAACACTAGTTACAATTCTATGTGATCTTTTTGTAAAAATATAAAGCATACTTATAATCAGAAAAATGTAATATCACATATTATCAGTTATCAATCATTTTGAATCAATACAAATGCAAACATTTAAATATCTCAATTTAAAAATAAATGTACTTAAACCACTTTCATTTGCAATGGCTCATATTAGTTTCAATCAGATCATAATAGGAAAATTTATATAAAACAATGATATACTGTAACTACTACTCTGAAATAAAACACAGTACAGGTATACCTCGCCTTACGTCGGTAATTGGTTCCAGGAGAGGCGACGTAAGTCGAATTTACTTGTCTCCGAATCTACTTGTCACTAGGCTAAACCATAAATTACCATTCCCGGTTCTGTATTTTATTTATTAATGCATTTTTAATAATATATGATTAATAAGGATCTATTTTAAGCTTACAAACAAATAAATTTTAGTTTTCAATATAGTACAGAAAAAAGTAATCTAAATTTACAAATACATGTACTGTAAATACAGTACATACTTGTAAATGTATATATTTTAATATGATTTTATGTGCTTTAAATGCTTTTCTAGTGATATTACGACTTCAATATTTATGGTGGACAGACAAAGTCAAATAAAATGACTTAAACTTGATTTTTATTTTTCCATATATTTTTTTGACAAACGACGTATAATCGGGAATGACATACTCGAAACGACGTAAATCGAGGTATACCTGTATTACTATTAAGATGTCTTTTCAAAGAGGTGCACGGTAGTAGTTATAAAATTATTAGATTTGGGCTCCAGATAACAAACTATGATGATAAAGAACATATAGCTGTTTAAACATATTGATATTTTAGTATAAAGTTGATATTTTAGTAGATTATTTTATTTTATTAAAGTTGATATTTTAGTATAAAGTTATAACATTTTTGTATGGAATAGTATGCATAATATATGAATTTTGTCATTAGTTTAGTTCTTATATATATTTTTGTTAAAGGTACAGTCAAGTGCTATGTACTTTATTTTCTTTTATTTCTTTCATTTTAATTTTATTTTTGTGTTTTTTGTTTTTATTTGTATACATTTATATTTTATGCATTCAAATTTTCATTGTTGTAAAATATTAACATTCAAATCAGCTTATTCAGAATACTTTCCAGCTTTCACTCTTTTTAAATTTCAATTTGCTTCTTTCTATTCTGAAGAAGGTTGATAAAGATGATCAAAAACACAAAAAATAAAACTTTACTGCATTTTAAAGGTCTGAGTAGTAGTACCGTAGTTTAATGATAAAATTTTAGCAGAATAATAATGTAAGATACAGCAATCATGTGGATGCTTATTTAATATAAAAAGCCACCACCTGATATACGAGTTAAATAGTAAAAGCACCTATGTATTTTAGATATCAGATTAATTACAAATTCTAAATATTATATATATAGTAAATTAAATAAAAAATTTTGATATGAAAAAAGGAAGATAAGCTTGTATATATTTTTTTACATAAAATATTTTTGATGTACAGTTTATACTGAATTACAGCTTTGACAAAAACTTTAACTTTATTAAGATTTATGATCCATTCAACTTTTTCTAGTTTCTACAAAGATCAAAGTCTTCTTTGTTAGATTTTTTTTAAAACAGATATAACCTTATGTTTACTTAAAACGATTGACTAAATTGTTTACTCCTTACTCGTATCGAGCATTTATTTATAATCTGTAACAATAAGTACAGCTTAAAGGTCAAAGTACATTCTTCAACTAAAGCCTGTTTCGTTTGTAACACTTTTATAAGAAATAGAAATCAATTTAATAAGAAACATCTGTATCATCTGTTTTCTTAACAGGAGGAAAACAAACTTTTTAGTAGTAGAATTGACGTTATCACAGATAACTATGCATATTACGTTATTCTTGTTTTACCTATTATTTCAATTTATATGTTCACGATAATAAGTGTCATTTATATAAGAAAAATCAAAATAAATATCAAAATAAGTGAGTGACAAAGTAAGTTTTACCTGCACTCAACCTCGTCAACGCTACTATGTTCGCCGCCATTTTAACTTCTGACCTCCAAATAATATGAGAGAAAATAGATGGCACTGCTGTCGATATTTTCTGTCACGACTTCTTCCGATTATATTATTGAAATAATATCCAGGCCCGTTTTGGACTGTTGGCCGCCCCTATCAATGCTAATCGCGAATAAATTCAAAATCTAAGCCAATGTATGAGAGGGGTAAAAAATCCATTAAAATATTTGATATACAGTATATTTATTTTAATTTTATTCAAATCAAGCCGATAATACCCTTATGAATATTGACTTTCGAAGTAGTCGGATCAGAAATATTCAAGAAACCGTAAGCTCAAGTTTGAAATGCTTTAAATTCTCCCATGTCCCAGGACATTTGGCGTGATAGGTAATGAGATGGCAGATGCTGCGGCAAAAGATGCTTCTAAAGATGAAAACTTACCTCTGACTTTACAGTCTTATTCTAGAAATGTCCTGACGAGGATAATTTATGACCATCTTATCTCTGCATGGAACCAGTCATGGACTTCTTCGACTAAAGGAAATGTCACCAAGATGTTCTACCCAGTTTATGGGCAGAACATCTTGTACTACAGTTTATGATTTTCTTAAGAATCCAATTTAAGAATTTTTCCTATTCCTTTTCTCAAATACTTACTGGACATGGTAATTTTAATTGCTATTTATCGGCACGTAATTTGGGCAGCAGTACCTTCTGCTCATGCGCAATGGGTAAAGCCGAAACTGTAAAATACATAATTTACGAATGTCATATCTATGAAGTTGAACGCTTCAGGCTAATGCTGGAAGTTCTGTCCTTGGGATATGGTTGGCCCTGTCCAGCGTATATTCTTGTGTCCAAGGAACTGTGTGCTTATTTTGCTATTTTTATTAAGGATTATTTTAAGAAAAAACGGTTAACTGTTTCTTCGAATTCCGGTGTTAGCTAACCATGTATTGCATTGTTCATTTTCTTACCTACCTCTTGTCATTTTATATATGTAATTATTGATTTAGTGTAATACTCACTTCAGAGTGGTGCACTCAAAAAAAAAAAGCCGATAATACCAGCCTTTGTTGAAAGTTATATTTCTGCGCCGCCATAAAATACAAGTTGCAAATTAAAATGAAATTTTTCTTATTTAATATATAATACATAAGTATACATATGTATATAAAAATTTATTTAAATATGAATATTTAAATTAATAACTTTGGTGCGCATCTCTTTGTTTATTTAGGTTAGACCGCAATTTCAAAAAATTGTAGACCTATAAATTCTCAGTCGTCTGTCCTTCTTTAATCTCGAGAACGGAGTTAGATACATTGAGAACAAGACCAAATATAGAGAGCTTAGGGGCAGGATGTCCCGATTAACTATACATAATTCATAAAGTTCTGCCCCGAAAGGAGTTAGATAATGACGGGCAGGAGTTTGTTGATTATTATATTTACAGTATAAAAAATTATATTTTTTACTGCACTATTGCCCGGGTACATGCACACACTGCATAACTACCAAAACCGGCCCTGACAACATCGATTGAATAATGTTAATTAATCTATTTGAAAATTAATTACTAGGTTGGATTTGGATTTGTGGAAGATGCATTTCCGCATTTTTCTCGATTTTTTTTTTTTTTTTACTTTTTCCGTCATGTGGACACTAAGAGAGCTTTTTTTCTATACCCATTGCGGATTGGAAGAAAATGAGTAGCAAATAACATCTAGGTATTTAGCATTGCGTCTACATTCATATTAACCATGTTTTTCCTTACTGCAATTACTCTTGTCTGTAGATTTTTTTCCTCGTGTACTGTATGAAGTCTTTGTTGAGACCTCTTCAACAAACAGCTCTTTAGTTCCTAAAATACATTCGAAGTAGTCATTGAATCCTACATCTTTCAGATTTTGTTGATTCTCTTTCAATGACTACTTCGAATGTATTTTAGGAACTAAAGAGCTGTTTGTTGAAGAGGCCTTAGCTTCCAGGACTACCATGAGACGTTCTTCTAAGAACTAGGTCTTACATATCCGAAACAGACCACCTCCAAAATTTTCCTGAAATTTTTCTCTTTTCTGGTGAGATTCGAACCTAAATTCCCAAGAACGGTAGGTTGATGCCTTAACTGCCTACGCCACTCGGCCTTCTCCGAAGTACCTGTTTTGTAAATAAACTTGAAAATTCTTATGAAACATTATATGAAAATATAAAATTGTATGAAACTCCATATTGTTACGGAACAAAATTTAGCAACAATTAACTTGAGAATGTGAGAAATTCTGAGTTATATCTATCATTAGAAAAATATACTTGGGGAATATAATTGTGCAAACTTATTTAATATCATATCAGCTGATGCTTCTGGTGGTATAAGATTGAGATGTTTAAATTTTTACACAACTGTTGCATTTGAAGTGCAAAAACGATTAGTAAGGTTAATAAATAGAATTTATTAACCTTACTATAATCTCTAGTTCATCTAATCAATAAGTTAAACATTAAAACTAGTAAAACATTTTAAACATTATGTTTTAATTAATGTGGATGAAATTGAAGTGGGATGGCGAAACCTTTTAGTTTCATTAGATTGCTGTGAAATTGATGAATTGAAAAACTTTCCATTTCAGAAACGTGTGACAAAATCTTACAAATGCAATCATTTAAAAATATATCATTTGTTTAAAAATATTGCGACATTAACTAAATTAGTGCTGTCTTTTCTACGTTCAAATGCTGCAAAAGAGAGAATTTTTTCTCTAGCAGCAACCTATGTAAATACATTATGGCCGTAAAATTTTCAAAAACGTACGTTATTGTCGCGCAAATATTTTTTTTTTTTATAACAATGCACCCTATAATGGAGTTTACATTTCACACGACACGTTATTAACACATGGAGCACTGCGGTTCGTTCTGTGTGTAGTTTTTAGAACGATGTTAAATCCGTGGTTTGTAGAAGGTTGAAAAACAACAATCAACAGTTTTATTCGAAAGAAACGAGACATACACATTTAATGGAAAAGAACGTCAAAAAATTAGTGTGTAGTTAATTAATTTAAAAAGTTGTTGAAAAAAGCATTGTTATTAAATTAATAAAGTTTTATAGTGGGAAAGGAAATCCTCATAGTTATCTTATAGTTATTTAATTTATTTCCTTTTTTCAATACTCTTTTCGCCCTTTGGGCACTGGGAGGGCCTCTTATAGCAGATCCATTAGCCCTTCCGGATTCGATCCCGGGTTACCCAGAGCGGAGGGTTGTCACGTTGCCCGCTCGGCCATCCGGCCTCTAAATTGCATATGCTAAAATAGACTATCTGTATAAAACTATACTTGTCTAAAATTCTAAATTTATTTTTTAATCAATTATTTCATTAAAAATTGTGTAATTAAAATCACTTTATTCAAAATATTGAAGTAACAAAGTGAGAATTTTTCTTTTCGAAAACAGTTGCTGAAAAATTTACAAAGAATATATAAAATAATCATTGGCGGCTCGTGGCTATTTATCGGGATACTGAGTGACAATAGCGTAAGTATCTGCATAGCCGAACTCATGAAATGCATGATTTAAACACAGGCCCTTTTAGTGTCCACAGAGTAGAAAGAGTATTAAAAAGCTAGACTATGGTCATCTATATAATACCTTTCAGGGTTTAAATGTTTGAATTGAAATAACATGACTTCCGGTTTGCATCGGAAGTTCATATATAGTCAGTAGCGTAGCGTAGGTGAAGGCCCCTCCAATGTTTAAGACACAGTCTCTCTATATTTTTGATGGTATAGGAATTGCACAGTTGCCGACTTTTAGGGGCAATACGTTAATTGCTCGTCAGGAAAACCTAGGGGGGAATCATACGTGGATGGTGGCGGTAGGAGAAAACAGTGGCGTACCGTGGGTGTCAGCCGCCCGGGGCGGAGGAAAATTTCGGCCCCCCTTATTTAGGTATTTCAATTAAAAAAACCAAAATTTAGTTTTGTCACAGAACAAGCAATGAAAAATTCGGTGATAGTTCAGCGACGTGTTTAAAATAGTTCTATTGGATATTAGTGGTCTATATGAACGCGAATGAATCGTACAAGCAAAAAAAAAGTCAACAGGTTTCGCAGGAAATCCTCGGACGAAAGAGTTACTAGTTTACCCGGCGAGCCGATTCCCGCACTGTCCGGACGATAGCACTATCGTAGGCGCGATGCAGGTATAGATTAGGATGTTTCAAATTTTTACAAGATATTATTATTATTTATTGTAAAATTTTTCCGCCCCCACTACGGTACGCCACTGGGAGACAAAGATGACAAGTCTTACACGAAACCGTTTATTTTAATTAATAACTAGTTTAACTTACATAATATCAATAAACAATGCGATCTAGATCGGCTTGATGGCAGTGATCTCCGGTTGTCGGTGGTCAGATGCAGTCCGAAGATGCGAGCCCCGGAGCTTGGGTGGAGAAGTGTCTGTTGCACTAGAAATGATGCTGGGATGGGAGTGTTCCGTTGGCGGGCGACGGTCCTGGCTCTACGAGGTGGCGTTTGTCCAGAGGAGAATAGGCCGTTTGTCCTTGAGATTTGGGGATTTTATATGATTTTCCCCGAATATCACCGTTTTGATTGGTACCATTCACCCACTCCCTTACCCCGATTAGTCATTCTTTTGTTTCTAGGCGAAACCCGAGACCGATCAGGGTCGGGAAAAGGTCGGAGAGGTGATAACGGAGTTTTTAAAGTCCGCGCTCGTATTTTTCTCCGTTATGACCCTTTCCTCTGGCATCTTTGAACTTAAACGGTCCACCAGATGTTCTTGTGGCCATTTACCCTTTAACGCATTCGGGCATAACAGATGTCCCTTTTGTCATTAAATCCTCCTTTTCGCGATTGTTTCGACCCGACACTTGTTCGCAAGCATCTCGACAAAGCTCTCTCTATCTGTCGACATTTCCCCTTGCTATTTATCATCGCGTCGCGTTTGTTTTACAATACGTAAGAAAGTTTTCGTCCCATCTGGGTTCTGTCATTAACACACCCTCTTGACCAGATTCGATCCTCGAAACTCTCCGACTTAGGAGTTTCATAATTAGTCGCAATTTCGACGCGCTTTTACGACCCCCACAGAATTTAAATACAGTAGAGCGTCGTTTATCCGAATCAATTGGGGACTGGGTTTGTTCGGATAACTTATTTTTCGGATAACCGATTATGTACGAAAATATATATTAACCCAGGGGTTCCCAATCTTTTTTATACTGTGACTCCTTTTACTGGCTGTCATTTTTTGCGACGCCCTTCTAAAAGAAGATACCTGCCTGTAGCTCTAGCAGACATTAAAATTACTTCATTATTCAAAGAAAACTCCAAAGAATGTAGAATCCTAATAATTATTATTTATTAGAAAACATAATAGTCCAATTAATGAGAAGGATGAGCTTGCTTTTCTGAGCATAACTTCTAAATCGGGGCTGAAGTTTTGAAATCGCTACTCCCATTTCTTTTTCTAAATTTATTTGTGACCTGTATTTCGACTTGATTACTGCAACTGCAGAAAAGCCAGTTTCACACAAGTACGACGTAGTAAACGGTAAAAGAACCTTCAAAGCTGTACAATATTCTTGGGATACATTGCTCCAAAATTGAAATAGTTTGTCTTTATCAAATCGTAGTTTTAGGCTCGTATCACAAGATAGTTCTAACAGCTGTTTTTCCTCGACTGTTGAAAGTGTAGATGGGGGTGGGATCGATTGGAATGCGTCTCTAATCCAGTCGTATTGATTTAGATTCTTTGGAAAATATGTACCAAAATGGATGCTTAGTGTTGATAAGTTTTGGATAAATATCGATTGCAAACTTGGCTCCAGATTTTGAATAGATTTTTCTTGCAGAAAGCCATTTAAAACAGGAAAACAGTCAGTATTTTCTTGCTCCTCTTCATTTTTCTTTTCCACAACAGCAACTTTGTTTTAAACGCTGCAATTTTATCAGCCAGTTGCAGTATATGCGTTTCGTTTCCCTTCGGCGATTTATTAAGGACATTTAATTTCTCAAATATGTCGCAAAGATACGCCAGTTTTATTAAGAAGTCAGTGTCTTTAAACTTTTCTGTGTCACGATGCGATTCTATCAATAAATACGTGTATAATTCATGTTTTAATTCGTATACACGTGAGAGTACGTTACCTCTCGACAACCAACGAGAGTTACAGTAATAAAGTAAAAATGTATGCTCGGCACCCAAATCTCCACAAAGCTTTCGGAAAAATCTTGCCTTCACGAGTCTTGTTTTTATAAAGTTTACCACTTTAATAATTATATCGATCACAAGATTTAATTCAGGTGAAATATTTTTTGTAGCCAGGGCCTCCCTATGTATGACGCAATGTGTCCATTTTGCATTTGGTGCCTTGGTTTTAATGAGAGCTTGAAGTCCTCCATATTGCCTTGACATCGCGCGAGCTCCATCTGTACACACACCGACACAGTTCTCCCATTGAATGTTATTTTCTTTCATGTATGAATCTATGATCGCAAACAAATCATTAGCCTTCCCGGTATCAGTCATTTCTTTGCAAAATAACAAATCCTCACATACATTTGCTCCTTCCATGTACCACACGTAACATATTAATTGAGCATCATTATTACTGTCTGTCGCTTCATCCAGTTGAATGGCAAATAAACCAGAAAGTTTTTCCACAATTTGCTCATTAATGCCTTCAGCTATGTCATGAATGCGACGACTAATCGTATTGTTAGAAAGAGGAATATTTTTTATTTCTTTAGCCGCCGATTCTCCAATCATCACTGATACCATATCAATCGCTGCAGGTAAAATAAGATCTTCAGCAATCGTGTGTGGTTTCTTGCATTTGGCAATACGGTAAGCGACCTTATAAGAGACGAGCAGTGCTTTGGAGGGAATAGATGCACTGGAAAACAAGGATGTCGACTGATGTTTCAGTTCTCGCAATTTTCTTGCAAAAAAATCTCGCGGTTTTCCTTGTAAATTACTGCGAATTGTTTCTAAATGACGTTTCAATTTATTAGGAAGCATACTTTCAGCTGCCAGCACCTTATGACAAACAACACATTGGGGTAGTTCCACATTTCCTTTGCTAACGTAAGTATATCCAAAATCTAAATATTGGTCATCATATTTTCTGTACTTTTTTCGTTTTCCTACAGTTTCCTTTGTACTCTTTCCTGAGTCTTCAACACGTTTTCTATTTATTTGAATAAAGTTATCCATTTTACAATGCGCAATTTAAATAGAACACACTTGAAATCAAAACACTGATTCTTCAATGCTTGTAATCGACGAAAACAAAAGACTAAACGAAAGAGCGGGAAATTGGAGAAGCGGGGTGATGAGACGCATGCGCAGCGCACTCACTCATTACGTCGTGTGCAGGCGACCGGTGGGTATCGTCTCGCGACTCCCCTATGAAAGCGCCGCGACTCCCCAGGGCGTCGCGACGCACAGTTTGGGAAGCCCTGGTCTAGAGAAATGTCATAGTAAATGTTTTCTTTGCTTCCATACTTGCATGTCTTGATGTTAGCAGATTTCTTTTGTTTTGGGAAGCTTGTTTCATTGGTACTATTCTTTTTTTGATCTCCTGTATACATTTGTTACATAGGGAGTGAAATTACAGAAGATAAGTAAAATTTCTTATTTGTTCCACCTGTTTGTCAATCATGATGCTAGCTTTTGTCTTTTTGTTGTTGTTTTTACTAATATCACCTTTGTTTTCTTAATGTTTATCTTTACACTTCATTTAGTATACTAAGCATATGATTCACTTTGCTTTCTGAATTACTCCATGACATATCAGCAAATCTGATGCAGCATATCTTNATACAAAAATGAAAATTTGTGAATTGGCAAAGAAGTTTGATCTACCGGAATTGTCGGTCAGAACAATTATAAAAGGCAAAGAAAAAATTCTCGAAGCTGTGAAAAATGCTCAATCTTTAAATTCAAGCATCATTCGTAAACGTCACAGTATTATCGCTGAGATGGAAACAATGTTAAAATTATGGCGTAATAATCAAGTAAATGTGAAAAATTGTAAAATAATATAGGCCTAATTTATTATACATATGTATTATCTAAGATTTTATTAAACATTTTGTTTCTAAATTATTGTTTTCTTTAGTCTCCGGCCCCAATTAAAAATTATTTGTATGTATTTATATGGGAAATTATATCCCGACTTACGCGAATTCGACTTACGCGGTTACCGCTCGGTCCCACCTATCGCGTAAGTTCGGGGTATTACTGTATTTATTTTGTTCGTACAAAATAAAAAAATAATTTTTAACGATACAATAGTCTTCGTTAGGCTTAACATTGACGAAAATTCAACGCGAAACGACACGCAACGGAGAAAAATGTCAAGATGGGATAAATTAATATATTTTTTCGTGCGTAATCGGTTATCCGAAACACTGATATTCCGAATAACCCCAGTCCCCAATTGATTCGGATAATCGACGCTATACTGTATAAAGTATAAATTTATTGTAGTGTTATTTATTTGTATAATAATTTTTATGTAAGAAATGTAAATACTGTACTACTTTCTTCCCAATTTTTGCCTTGTGATCATAGCGCCCGTGATTTCCAAGAGTAGCCCACCAGTGGCCAAGCGGTCTTCGTACCCTGAATACTGGGAGTTCGGTCGTGGATTCGCGCCTCGCTCGGACGGGCTGGCCACGCGGAGTTTTCCGGGTTTTCCTACATCTGTAATGCCTAAATAGGAGCCAGTTTCCCTTAAAAAGACCTCCCGGAAGGCATCCCCCTAGGCAGATCGCTTAAGTGTTGAGTTGCCATAACTAAACAAACAAACAATTTCCAAGAGTTATAAGAATTCTCACCTTATGTAACCGTTAATTCAAAGAAATTTAGAAATAGAAACAACCTAAAAATTTGAATTTTAATTAAGAAGTGTTTTTGCCCCTTTGCTTTTGGGGAGTGCCAGGTCCCATTGCATCCGGCATACAAGAAAGGGAGCCGGCCGTATGCCAGTGTGGAAAGAGCCAAAAAGTGTTCTTTCAGCCGCGAATGTTATCTCCAAGAAATATGAACATTGTAAGAGGAAGATTGTCGACAAGAGCGTTAAGAAAACGTAAAAAATTCCTATGAAGAAAGTCAGTGGCGGCCTTAGGGGGTGGCGAGCAGGGCAATCGCCCGGGGCCTCGCTCTTGGAGGGGCCTCGCGCAACAACCAAGTAGAAAAAAGTTGATATTTAAAACTTTTTATTTTATCCTTGGATATTAGTTATAACAATAAAATAAATTTAATTTATAGTACAGTATATATTAATATTAATAAGCGCCTACTATTTCAATTCACATACTTTGCACAAAGGACAAGGGCCTCGCAAAGATCTGCCGCCCAGAGCCTCGCAATGGATAAGGCCGCCGCTGAAGAAAGTTAAATTTATGAGAGAATCCGCCGAACCCTGTCCATCCAATTCTTTATCGAAGAAAACGAAAACAAATTAGAAATATAATAACGGTGACTAAAATTTATTTCATTTGAATGCCAGTGTAGTTAGTAGCAGCGCAGGCGCCATTTTGTTTGTGGACGAGACGTTCACAAACAAAATTACTACCGAAAGTGCCGCTGTAGGGGCTCCATAAATAAAAT
>NW_019385779.1:177524-188060 GCF_000671375.1 Centruroides sculpturatus
CGAGTTTGTGAAAATGCCGGGTTATCGGGAATGGGGTTAAAAAAGGATAAGTATGCGTGTTTCCTCAGAAAATATTGTACTGTACTTGTATGTATTGTTTGCTTGAGAATACAACAGAGAATAAACTGCCCAAATACCCTTAAACAAAGGAAAAGTACGTCCTTTATGAAGGCATAGAGCCTTTACTACATTAAAATGAAAATTAATGAATAAACTGTGTACAGTAATTTACGTGATAAGACAGACTCCAGAAAAATACTCTATGAGGTATAAAGCTGTCTATGATGAAAATTAATTATTTAAGGGTATTTTGCCCTGCAAGGGTGTGGCCGAGTTATCCGGAGTGCCGAGTTTTCGAGGCTCTACTGTACTGTATTTCAAGGAATTTGTGACTAGCCTAGTCTCCCTAGCCACTGAAACAAATGTTTCAAGCAATGTATTTTTACCTTACTATGTTTCTATGGATCAGGTACAGTTTGTATATGAAAATAAAATAAATATAAAATGTTAACCAAATTTCAATGGTCAGATATTTTTTATTAGCTCATACAAACACCATGACTATTTATAAATCAATTACTGATAGCATACAAAAATTAATATGCTTATAATAATTGTTTTCTTATCAAATGTTCTCATTTGCATCTTGGTAAAGTTTTCACCTGTTTTCATCTAGGTAACGAATAACATTCAATGTAAAGAATTCTGAGTTATTGTTAAATAAATGGAAGAAATTATTCATGGACATTGTACTTTGCATGGCTACATAAGTTTCTCATTTGATTTGCGTGTGCAATAACATGTACAGGAAATCCTTATTAATTTGAACTCAGATAGTTCAAAATCTTGTTAGTTCATAACTGTACTATTTGTCCCAATCAGGAATAGATTTACATGTTAAAAAATTTGGTTAGTTTGAAATAAGGCTACTTTGACATTTGAAGTGAAAATTTTGTCCAAGCTGTGATATATATATATATATGTTAAATTGTTCATTTAAATTGAAGTGTCTCTACAATAAGAGTACAATAGACCAAGAACAACTCTAATCTGGTCAATATGGCTTTGCTTTTATGGTAACACATTTTTGTGTGTCACCTTACTTACATGGACTAATTTTTTTCTCTTATCTTATAAAATAAGAAGGTTTTGGAGTTTCAAGATTGGGCTACAAGCAGCAGACTGACATATTTGTAGGGCTCTAGGCTAGTACATTTAGTCAACTTATTAGTTTTTGGACATTTAGTCAACTTACTAGTTTTAGAACTCACTTCAAAAATAGTTTGGGTTACATTTCAAGGAATTCTACTTTACTTTTTATGAAGCCTACTTGGCAACCTGTGAGGTTCTTAGCAGACACATGCTTTTTACCTGCAGTTTATTTATATTATTACTATTAATTATTAATTAACAAAAATAGCATTCTGTATACATAGTTGTATTATGCTTGCTTAATAAATTACATCAGTTATGTAGCATTTTGCATATTGTACAGAAATATGTAAGTCTAAGATAATTCAAAGTCATGATTATTTTGTCCCTTGAATTTTGAACTAACGAGGTTCTCCTGTACCTAAATATTTTTTATTTCAATCAAACTGCACATAACATCTTCCTTTATAAATATTTTGTGATAAGTAGGATTATATTGATAACTGTGTATTATGGATGTATTTCATTTACTGTATTTGTGTAATGTGTAAAATTTCATATTTGAATCAAGCTTATAAAATTAGTATGAAGTTTATAAAATGCCTAGGATATAAGGTAAATACCGTATTTTTAAACATTAAATTATGTTTAGTGTAAAATAGTTGTGCGGGTGTGGCCGAGTTATCCGGAGTGCCGAGTTTTCGAGGCTCTACTGTACTGTATTTCAAGGAATTTGTGACTAGCCTAGTCTCCCTAGCCACTGAAACAAATGTTTCAAGCAATGTATTTTTACCTTACTATGTTTCTATGGATCAGGTACAGTTTGTATATGAAAATAAAATAAATATAAAATGTTAACCAAATTTCAATGGTCAGATATTTTTTATTAGCTCATACAAACACCATGACTATTTATAAATCAATTACTGATAGCATACAAAAATTAATATGCTTATAATAATTGTTTTCTTATCAAATGTTCTCATTTGCATCTTGGTAAAGTTTTCACCTGTTTTCATCTAGGTAACGAATAACATTCAATGTAAAGAATTCTGAGTTATTGTTAAATAAATGGAAGAAATTATTCATGGACATTGTACTTTGCATGGCTACATAAGTTTCTCATTTGATTTGCGTGTGCAATAACATGTACAGGAAATCCTTATTAATTTGAACTCAGATAGTTCAAAATCTTGTTAGTTCATAACTGTACTATTTGTCCCAATCAGGAATAGATTTACATGTTAAAAAATTTGGTTAGTTTGAAATAAGGCTACTTTGACACGGACACGCAGAATGTGTTAAATTACTGATTGATAGAGGAGGTGAGGTTTTTTTTAAATTCCTTTCTAAACAATATAGTGTAAATTATCATTTTGAATAATACAAACGAAGTTCATTAGTCAGTGTTTGTAACTGTTTTTAAGTATAGAAAAAATAAATATCTTTAGTTGAAAATTTAACCCCAAACTCACTAAATATATCAGGGCTCAACTTACTGGATATTTTTATATTGAGTTTAGCCTACTGACTTACTTTACGTATAAACAAATCAGTAGTGTACGGTGACAATTTGGATCAGATGTGAGAAGACCTATTTTTCATACATTAGAACAATTATCACTTTTGCAGTTTAGGGGATACGGCTGTTTGAAAGGTTTTCTTCTATAAAATTAATCGATTCTAGACTAATTTGATTTGAATATTTCCAAAACACGTATAATTTTTTGGGAATAACTCATATAAAATATAAGCAAAAAATTGTCGGAATACTTAACGAGTGTACCCCGTNGTAAAGAATTCTGAGTTATTGTTAAATAAATGGAAGAAATTATTCATGGACATTGTACTTTGCATGGCTACATAAGTTTCTCATTTGATTTGCGTGTGCAATAACATGTACAGGAAATCCTTATTAATTTGAACTCAGATAGTTCAAAATCTTGTTAGTTCATAACTGTACTATTTGTCCCAATCAGGAATAGATTTACATGTTAAAAAATTTGGTTAGTTTGAAATAAGGCTACTTTGACATTTGAAGTGAAAATTTTGTCCAAGCTGTGATATATATATATATATGTT
Source organism: Centruroides sculpturatus (assembly GCF_000671375.1). Taxonomy (NCBI): domain Eukaryota; kingdom Metazoa; phylum Arthropoda; class Arachnida; order Scorpiones; family Buthidae; genus Centruroides; species Centruroides sculpturatus. The sequence continues at coordinate 180,759 of NW_019385779.1, forward strand.
AAATTGTTCATTTAAATTGAAGTGTCTCTACAATAAGAGTACAATAGACCAAGAACAACTCTAATCTGGTCAATATGGCTTTGCTTTTATGGTAACACATTTTTGTGTGTCACCTTACTTACATGGACTAATTTTTTTCTCTTATCTTATAAAATAAGAAGGTTTTGGAGTTTCAAGATTGGGCTACAAGCAGCAGACTGACATATTTGTAGGGCTCTAGGCTAGTACATTTAGTCAACTTATTAGTTTTTGGACATTTAGTCAACTTACTAGTTTTAGAACTCACTTCAAAAATAGTTTGGGTTACATTTCAAGGAATTCTACTTTACTTTTTATGAAGCCTACTTGGCAACCTGTGAGGTTCTTAGCAGACACATGCTTTTTACCTGCAGTTTATTTATATTATTACTATTAATTATTAATTAACAAAAATAGCATTCTGTATACATAGTTGTATTATGCTTGCTTAATAAATTACATCAGTTATGTAGCATTTTGCATATTGTACAGAAATATGTAAGTCTAAGATAATTCAAAGTCATGATTATTTTGTCCCTTGAATTTTGAACTAACGAGGTTCTCCTGTACCTAAATATTTTTTATTTCAATCAAACTGCACATAACATCTTCCTTTATAAATATTTTGTGATAAGTAGGATTATATTGATAACTGTGTATTATGGATGTATTTCATTTACTGTATTTGTGTAATGTGTAAAATTTCATATTTGAATCAAGCTTATAAAATTAGTATGAAGTTTATAAAATGCCTAGGATATAAGGTAAATACCGTATTTTTAAACATTAAATTATGTTTAGTGTAAAATAGTTGTGCATAACACATTCTTCTTAGAACTTTAGGACCACATCAACCTATCCTAGTTCCCAGGAATCTGATTAGTTAGAGAAACACTGCTCTAACTAAATTATCTCTGGTACACAAGTGCAAAAATATTTCTACAACATTTACTGCTAGCATAAAAACATACAGTATAATGATGTTACCGGCAAAGTTCGAAATCTGGCATTCTATAGAATGCCTAGGCATTGTATATAATACAAACATTGCTAAACCCGATATATAATATAGCTACACACCAACTGAATGCTGAAAATGTATCGGGCTAGTATAAGCCTAGTTTTTAATTGTATATAATGCCTAAAACTAGCCGGCAATCTATAAAACGATTCATATTTTACAAATTTCCTAGGCATTCTATAGAATGCCAAATGAGAAACTGGCAAAGTATGAAATATATTTCCGTTTCATTTCGAATATCACATGGCAAGGCACGTGATATTTGAAACGAAACGGATTTTTAACACTTTGCGGTTTGTTCGGGAGTGTCAAAATACAAAATTTTACTTAAATTTATTCAACAAAAAATTAGTTTTTTACTGAGCTCCATGAAAATGGAGGAGCAAGCTATAGTGTTGGAGAAGGTGTCATGGTCTATAGACATGAAACAACGATTTGACAATGAACTGTCCAAAATTCAAGTTAATGCTGCAAAAAACAGTATTTTCTTAACCGAAACTACTTACCAGAAGTTAATACATGATGTACAAAAAGCCAAAATGACTACTAAGAAGGAACCCAGGGACTATTGGTTGCTGAATCGCTATGATGTGATGATTATAGAAAACAAAAGTAAACTCATTTATCCTGTTAAAGAAGGCATCAGTACTATACAGTATTATGTCACGGACTCAGAGTTATTTCACGTACTTCATGAAGCTCATTTGGCTATTAGACACGGAGGACGTGATAGAATGTTGAAAGAACTTTCAACCAAATACAAAAACGTTACACGTCATGATATTGAACTGTACATCCACCTTTGTGAACCTTGCCAGAAAAAACAGAAAGGTATTAAAAAGGGCATTGTTGTGAAACCTATGATTTTTTCCGAATTTAATTCNATAAGCAAAAAATTGTCGGAATACTTAACGAGTGTACCCCGTTCGAAGATGACATTGCTTAAGCTTGTTTTCGTCGCAGAGCGGTATATCGGTCGGCGGAGGAGTACAAAGCGTGTCACGTGACATTTGTTGGTGCTATTCGGTCACGTGACTACTTATCTCTGACGTGTTCCTGATAACTTATTATTTTGCGATGAATTTGCTGGACTTTGGAGACATAACACATATTTTTTCGTTGCCCCCTAGCCGCGGCAACGAAAAAAATTCGTTGCCGCGGCTAGGGGGGATTCTGACTTAGAGGCGTTCAGTCATAATCCCATGGATGGTAGCTTCGCACCACTGGCCGCTCGACCAAGCACATGTACCAAGTGTCCGAACCTGCGGTTCCTCTCGTACTGAGCAGGATTACTATCGCAACGACTAGNATCGTTGCCGCGGCTAGGGGGGATTCTGACTTAGAGGCGTTCAGTCATAATCCCATGGATGGTAGCTTCGCACCACTGGCCGCTCGACCAAGCACATGTACCAAGTGTCCGAACCTGCGGTTCCTCTCGTACTGAGCAGGATTACTATCGCAACGACTAGTCATCAGTAGGGTAAAACTAACCTGTCTCACGACGGTCTAAACCCAGCTCACGTTCCCTATTAGTGGGTGAACAATCCAACGCTTGGCGAATTCTGCTTCGCAAGGATAGGAAGAGCCGACATCGAAGGATCAAAAATGATAGATCATAATACACTTAGTATTTTTACTGTAGTTAGAAAGAGATTAGGCCATTTAAAAGCAGAGCAGAATTATTATTTATTTATCGCATTATCATATATTATTATATGTTGATTTTAATCCATATTTAGAATGGAATGATGTTTTAATATTTCTATTAATGATGTCTCCAAAGTTCAGCGAATTCATTGCAAAAAGAATAGAAAGGTTGCGACCGATGTTTTGATCGCAAAAACGTATACGTCGGACGTACAGCGCTGCCTTCCTGTAAGCCTAGAAGTTTGACAATGGCATTTGACACGTCGAGCATGATTCGACTGATGTTCCAAATGCCATTGTCAAACTTGTAGGCTTACAGGAAGGCGGCGCTGAACGTCCGACGTACACGTTTTCGCAACGAAAACGTCGGCCGCAGTCTCTCTAATAAGTTATCAGGAACACGTCAGAGATGAGTAGTCACATGACCGAATAGCACCAACAAATGTCGTGTGACACGCTTTGTACTCATCCGCCATCTGATGTGCCGCTCCGCGACGAAAACAAGCTTAAGCAATGGCGTCTTCAAACGGGGTACACTTGGTAAGTATTCAGACAATTTTTTGTTTATAACATATTTTATATGGGTTATTCCCAAAAATTATACGTGTTTTGGAAATATTCGAATCAAATTAGTCTAGAATCGATTGATTTTATGGAAGAAAACCATCCAAATAGCCGTACCCTCTAAACTGCACAAGTGCCCAATTATTATTTAATAAAACAGCCGGAAAAAAATTTATTTTATTTGCATATTATTGGTATGTTAATTTTACTTTACAACAGGGAGAAAGTATGACTCTCAAGATTTTTATAGTTTTGGATTCGGGGACCTTGAAACGTCGAGAAATTCAAAATATTCAGGATTTTTTTTCCATATTATGGATGTGTTTTTGTATGTGTGTGGGAGAAACAATTTTGTTCACCCTCTTCGAAGCTTAATAACTTTTCTCTTTTGCCAAAAATGTCTGATATTTAGAAGGGAGGTTCGTGTATTAGGGAGATTGATGCTATTAAATTTCAATGGTTAAAGGCCATGTGGTGGGGAATAAAGGGGGTCGTGTAATATCTCGAGTAGGTAGATCAGACTTAATGATGATTTTATTTGTTAGCATTTAGTTATTTTTATAAAGCCCATCTCTACCTTCAAAATGAAGCTTTTTGCCATTTTATAATAATTAAAAATAATTTAAAATTTTAAATAAAATAGAATACAGCACGGAAATTGTTGATTGTCTTCGCTCTGCTGCGGTGATTCACCTAGATTGGCTGTATGATTAACCGATTCAAACTGCACTATGTTTTGCTGCAAGGGACATTCTTATCTTAAAAGTCCCTTTTCATGTTGAATTCAAAATTTTCTAATCACATATACTGTCTTTTAAGTAGATTCACACTTTAGATGAAAACTTGAGTCTTATCATAATAGAAATACAAAAATCACTATTGAAATTTTGTTTTCAATAAGCACAAGAAACAAAATCTCTTATTTCAGAGCTACCTGGATGCACACAAAATAATAGTATGACAGGAACACGTGTCTGCTGTTATTAGTCCTGTCAATGATTTGACTAAAGGAGCCCTGAGGGGGTGTTTGGGTTGGTTTGTGGAAGAATTGAACTCAGCATGAAGACAGATGGGGAAAATACATGAAAAAATACATATTTTTCAAGCAAAAGGTTTTAAATACAAATGCATTAAAAATAATATTTATACAGTACAGTCGACCCCCCCTATAAGATCATTGATTTTTCTGTTTTATCTGAATTACATGTTGTACGAGTCACTTAGATTTTACAAATGCGTGTGCCGGACTGTGAATGGCTCACATATTTGTAAAATCTAAGTGACTCGTACAACATGTAATTCAGATAAAACGGAAAAATCAATGATCTTATAGGGGGGTCGACTGTAGAGCCTCGAAAACTCGGCCTAATGTGGACTGAAGGGTGGCCGAGTTTGTGAAAATGCCGAGTTATCGGGAATGGGGTTAAAAAAGGATAAGAATGCGTGTTTCCTCAGAAAATATTGTACTGTACTTGTATGTATTGTTTGCTTGAGAATACAACAGAGAATAAACTGCCCAAATACCCTTAAACAAAGGAAAAGTACGTCCTTTATGAAGGCATAGAGCCTTTACTACATTAAAATGAAAATTAATGAATAAACTGTGTACAGTAATTTACGTGATAAGACAGACTCCAGAAAAATACTCTATGAGGTATAAAGCTGTCTATGATGAAAATTAATTATTTAAGGGTATTTTGCCCTGCAAGGGTGTGGCCGAGTTATCCGGAGTGCCGGGTTATCGAGGCTCTACTGTACTGTATTTCAAGGAATTTGTGACTAGCCTAGTCTCCCTAGCCACTGAAACAAATGTTTCAAGCAATGTATTTTTACCTTACTATGTTTCTATGGATCAGGTACAGTTTGTATATGAAAATAAAATAAATATAAAATGTTAACCAAATTTCAATGGTCAGATATTTTTTATTAGCTCATACAAACACCATGACTATTTATAAATCAATTACTGATAGCATACAAAAATTAATATGCTTATAATAATTGTTTTCTTATCAAATGTTCTCATTTGCATCTTGGTAAAGTTTTCACCTGTTTTCATCTAGGTAACGAATAACATTCAATGTAAAGAATTCTGAGTTATTGTTAAATAAATGGAAGAAATTATTCATGGACATTGTACTTTGCATGGCTACATAAGTTTCTCATTTGATTTGCGTGTGCAATAACATGTACAGGAAATCCTTATTAATTTGAACTCAGATAGTTCAAAATCTTGTTAGTTCATAACTGTACTATTTGTCCCAATCAGGAATAGATTTACATGTTAAAAAATTTGGTTAGTTTGAAATAAGGCTACTTTGACATTTGAAGTGAAAATTTTGTCCAAGCTGTGATATATATATATATATGTTAAATTGTTCATTTAAATTGAAGTGTCTCTACAATAAGAGTACAATAGACCAAGAACAACTCTAATCTGGTCAATATGGCTTTGCTTTTATGGTAACACATTTTTGTGTGTCACCTTACTTACATGGACTAATTTTTTTCTCTTATCTTATAAAATAAGAAGGTTTTGGAGTTTCAAGATTGGGCTACAAGCAGCAGACTGACATATTTGTAGGGCTCTAGGCTAGTACATTTAGTCAACTTATTAGTTTTTGGACATTTAGTCAACTTACTAGTTTTAGAACTCACTTCAAAAATAGTTTGGGTTACATTTCAAGGAATTCTACTTTACTTTTTATGAAGCCTACTTGGCAACCTGTGAGGTTCTTAGCAGACACATGCTTTTTACCTGCAGTTTATTTATATTATTACTATTAATTATTAATTAACAAAAATAGCATTCTGTATACATAGTTGTATTATGCTTGCTTAATAAATTACATCAGTTATGTAGCATTTTGCATATTGTACAGAAATATGTAAGTCTAAGATAATTCAAAGTCATGATTATTTTGTCCCTTGAATTTTGAACTAACGAGGTTCTCCTGTACCTAAATATTTTTTATTTCAATCAAACTGCACATAACATCTTCCTTTATAAATATTTTGTGATAAGTAGGATTATATTGATAACTGTGTATTATGGATGTATTTCATTTACTGTATTTGTGTAATGTGTAAAATTTCATATTTGAATCAAGCTTATAAAATTAGTATGAAGTTTATAAAATGCCTAGGATATAAGGTAAATACCGTATTTTTAAACATTAAATTATGTTTAGTGTAAAATAGTTGTGCATAACACATTCTTCTTAGAACTTTAGGACCACATCAACCTATCCTAGTTCCCAGGAATCTGATTAGTTAGAGAAACACTGCTCTACCTAAATTATCTCTGGTACACAAGTGCAAAAATATTTCTACAACATTTACTGCTAGCATAAAAACATACAGTATAATGATGTTACCGGCAAAGTTCGAAATCTGGCATTCTATAGAATGCCTAGGCATTGTATATAATACAAACATTGCTAAACCCGATATATAATATAGCTACACACCAACTGAATGCTGAAAATGTATCGGGCTAGTATAAGCCTAGTTTTTAATTGTATATAATGCCTAAAACTAGCCGGCAATCTATAAAACGATTCATATTTTACAAATTTCCTAGGCATTCTATAGAATGCCAAATGAGAAACTGGCAAAGTATGAAATATATTTCCGTTTCATTTCGAATATCACATGGCAAGGCACGTGATATTTGAAACGAAACGGATTTTTAACACTTTGCGGTTTGTTCGGGAGTGTCAAAATACAAAATTTTACTTAAATTTATTCAACAAAAAATTAGTTTTTTACTGAGCTCCATGAAAATGGAGGAGCAAGCTATAGTGTTGGAGAAGGTGTCATGGTCTATAGACATGAAACAACGATTTGACAATGAACTGTCCAAAATTCAAGTTAATGCTGCAAAAAACAGTATTTTCTTAACCGAAACTACTTACCAGAAGTTAATACATGATGTACAAAAAGCCAAAATGACTACTAAGAAGGAACCCAGGGACTATTGGTTGCTGAATCGCTATGATGTGATGATTATAGAAAACAAAAGTAAACTCATTTATCCTGTTAAAGAAGGC
>NW_019385779.1:188562-190082 GCF_000671375.1 Centruroides sculpturatus
GTGGCAAGGCACGTGACTTTTAACGAGCGGCTCAGGCTTAGAATTTGTCAGTTGCACTTTGCGGTTTGTTCGGGAGTGTCAAAATACGCAATTTTACTTAAATTTGTTCAACAAAAAATTAGTTTTTTACTGTGGTCCATGAAAATGGAGGAGCAAGCTGTAGTGTTGGAGAAGGTGTCATGGTCTATAGACATGAAACAACGATTCGACGATGAACTGTGCAAAATTCGAGTTAATGCTGCAAAAAACAGTATTTTCTTAACCGAAACTACTTACCAGAAGTTAATAAATGATGTACAAAAAGCCAAAATGACTACTAAGAAGGAACCCAGGGACTATTGGTTGCTGAATCGCTATGATGTGATGATTGTAGAAAACAAAAGTAAACTCATTTATCCTGTTAAAGAAGGCGTCAGTACTATACAGTATTACGTCACGGACTCAGAGTTATTTCACGTACTTCATGAAGCTCATTTGGCTATTGGACACGGAGGACGTGATAGAATGTTGAAAGAACTTTCAATCAAATACAAAAATGTTACACGTCATGATATTGAACTGTACATCCACCTTTGTGAACCTTGCCAGAAAAAACAGAAAGGTATTAAAAAGGGCATTGTTGTGAAACCTATGATTTTTTCCGAATTTAATTCCCGTTGTCAAGTAGATCTTATTGACTTTCAGTCTCAGCCAGATAGAGAATACAAATTTATTATGGTGTACCAAGATCATCTCACAAAATTTGTGATTTTTAAGTCTCTAATGTCAAAAAGAGCTGAAGAAGTAGCCTATAACCTAGTGGACATATTCTCATTACTTGGAGCACCATCTATATTACAGTCTGACAATGATAGGGAATTTGCCAATAATGTGGTGACCAGCTTGAAGAAGTTTTGGCCAGCACTGAAGATCGTCCATGGGAAGCCTCGCCATTCACAAAGCCAGGGTAGTGTCGAAAGAGCTAATCAAGATATCGAAAATATGCTCTGTACTTGGATGCAGGACAACAAATCTGACCACTGGAGTGAAGGACTACATTTCATTCAATTTATGAAAAACAGAGCTTATCATTCTGGGATCAAAAGAACACCATACGACGCTCTTTTTGGCTGCAAACCTGAAGTAGGGCTTACATCGTCTTTTCTACCAGAAGATGTTTTAAAAGACATAAATACAGAGGAGAAGCTAGAAAAAGTAATAGAAAGCATCAAAACAATGGAAAAAGATGAAACTAATCAGATTATGCAAGAAAAAGAGTCAGTTTTAAAAAACATGATGAGATTATAGTCGTTAATGGATTAAACCAACATGATGAAGACATGCTTACCAAAGAGATTTCCGTTTTTGATACCTGTTGTGTGTGTTTAAAGGAAACAAGTGATGCATTATCATGCAAAAAAATGTTGTCAAAAAATTCATACCTTCTGTGGCCATGCTAGTAAAGATGATGAATTGGATATTTTGTGCACCCTTTGTTTCAAAACTGAAAATGCTATTGAAGGTAAAATAAATTCTAAAAT
>NW_019385780.1:0-14654 GCF_000671375.1 Centruroides sculpturatus
TTACACCCGCCAAATTTTCCAAGTTATTGTTACACTTTGTCTTTGCAATTGATCTCACCCTAACTTTTTTTCCCATCTAAATTATACTCGCTTTTGAATTTAGCTGTATTTTATAACTGTAATTGCATTAATTTTTGGCAAAGTTTATCATTTCGACCTGGCAAAATCTTAAGATGCAGTTGAATTTATGATTATTTTCGTGTCGCTTCTATCGAACTTGTACGAGAGTCGTCCGCTTTCTAAGAACCCGGGTTATCCAGCGCCTTAGGTGATATAGCCTGGAAGCTCGCGCCCAACTGGCCGATACAAGACAAACAATACTAACCATACAAGACGTTGTTATTTAAATTAGATTTCGATGCGCGTGCGGGTAATATACTTCCGGTTTTCGGTACGCTGGCAATTCAATTTACATCAAATTAATTAATAAAAACCACCTTAATCGACATTGGCGTAATATAAATAACACGTAATAATTTGTATTTATTAGTGCTTAGCTCGAGTTAAATTATAAAAATTTATTAATATATTATATATTATAATATTTATTAATACTGGGTAGCCAGTTAATTACAAATAACAAAATAATGATTAAAATTTTGGTTTCTACACCGGAACTGAAACTAAAATCAAAAATAAAATCGAAATTAATTAATTAATTTAAGTTAAAATTAAAATTTGAATCATAGCGATCGAAACGTAATATTTCGGAGTGTGGATAAAGTACTCGTTGCCTTCATTCTCTCGGTTATATTTTATCCGGGCAGGGCCCAGTCTCTACTGTTAGTTTCGGTTTCGCCTTAATTGTCTGCCGGCGGTGACAAAACATTGGCTTTTAATTGGACCGCAATTTGAAAAAATTGTACATCTATAAATTCCAACCGTCCGTCCTTCCTTAAACTCGAGAACGGAAGGAAGATACATGAGCGCCGAACGTTCGATATAAACCGGAAGTCATATTATTTCGATCGGAAATTCCCCCGAAAAGAACGAGACAAACGACCGGCACGAATAGATCGGTAAAGGAAAAGTACGATGCGCGGGGCAAGCCCCCCTAATTTCAGGTAGAGAGCGCATATCTTAAATTAAATAAATAAACTAAAAATATAATTAAAAATTGCAGCTCGGCATTTTGACCGTGTGCCAATAAATTGTTCGTATACTCGTATATATAAAATGGATATAGGCTATATAAACAGGATAAAAAATAAAAAAACAAATAGCTTCGTTCCTAGAACGGGAAAGAGATTTCTCCATTTTACATCGTTTGTTACGGGAAAATTTGATTCGATTCGAGAACGAATCGGTTTCCGAACAATTTTTAGGAACGAATTAAGTTCGTAAATGGAGATTTGACTGTAGCGAAAACGCCGTTAATACGTATATCGTATTAGGTTGACTTTTTAATTAGGGTAACGTAAATACCAGACATTAGAATAGAGAATTTTGAATTTTATAATGCGCTTGTCTGTGCCGGGCAAGTTCTCCTGGAATAAAAAGTTTCTCCTCCTACTTTTTTATCTGTTTTTCTTTTTTTGCCGATCCGTCGTTTTTTAATAGTTCGGTGGAGAATTCGATTCCGCTAAATATTTAAATCGAAGCTAACGATACCGGCGTGTTTTATCAATTATTTAACGTAAGTCGCGGCGCGACGGAAAATATTTTCGACGGCGAGCCGAGTATAAAATATAAAAATAATATAGAAATCTGGTTTTCCCAAATAAATAAACGAAAATGCAGAAATCTTATATTATCGTCACGCATCGAAAGAAACGATAGAGGGAAATGATGGGAAAGTTATACTTTCTCCGGGTCGATCGGAGTTATTGACGACTATTCGTATTTATAAGCCAAGGTCGAGTCGACGTCCGAATTTAAATATTAAATACTCTGGTATTTCGACTTAAATAGACATTTATTTGTTCGCTTTCGATTCGAATTCCATCCTCGTTGGTGAATAAGGCGAGGCTTAATTAATTAAAACGACTGGCTTCGTTTATAGATTTCGCAACCGATCGGTCATCTTTAAATCTCGATTACACACCCTTTCGTCACTCGTTTAAAAAGGCGAGGTTCGACCTCGACTACGTTCTCGTCATCGTCGATTTATATTTAATTAAATTTGAAAACCGGTATTTTACTCGCACGCACCGGTAACTTTTGTAATTGTAAACGTTCGGAGAACCGAGCGGGAATGAACCGCGCCGCATCTATTTATTACTCGCCGCGCGTTTCGTCACAAATTCTAATTCTATAATTATTTATTCGAATTAATCCGCCAGTACGAGGAATTTCGAAACATTTCGAATGTTCTGTTAAATTCCAATATTTTTTCAAAGTAAATTACCGACCATCTATTTTCCCAGCACGGGTGTGGAAATGCAGTTTTTATCGGAGACGGGCCAATACGAGAATATAAAAAAGTATTCGACGTTCGAGACGACAAATATTCGGTATTCGATTCGATTGTCGGGGTAAAAACGTCGATAGAAAATGAATCGGAATACTACCAATACCCGCGATAGGGCTTCGTACGTACGGTGACGACGGCGGATCCGGAAGTTTCCCCGGGCGGGCTAAGACAGAAATTTAAGATATTTGAATAATTAATACAATTAATAAGTTTTACTTGCGCCGGGACCGGGGTACGGCGGATGGTGGGATAAACCGGGTCGGCCTTTTCCACGCCTCCGATTTACTCGGCCAGAAGAAAAGAAACCGTCGCTCGGAAGGCTTTCGAAACTTTTATATTTCGGGTCAGGGGAGAAAGAGAACTATAAATTATTATTTAATCCGTCGTTAGTGGAGGAAGAGTGCACGAAACGAGCGTCTTTAAACTCGAAGTGAAAATAGAAAGTGGGGACTTTGCCTTCTAAAAAGTTAGTCGATGGTTTTTCTCGGTGATTTTTTTGTTTCTCTTTATTAATACACGTGGAAAATAATAAAACCGGTTAAATAACAAATATCGGTGAATTAAATAAGCTAATGGGAGCATTGCGGTGGCGGTTCCTATTCCAAAGGGAAAAAAGCTGGTTGAAATAGGAACCGCGTCAGCCACGAAAGCTTACGAGAAATTTAAATATAAATGGAGAATGACGACAAGCCCGTCCACAGTCGACGTCAAATTTCATTTTTTTATAATAGTTAAAAGTATTAAAACATTTTAGAATAAAATATCATAATGGCATCATAATATCATAATATCATAATGCGCCATCAAACGTTGCCGGGATACTTTAAGTGACTCGTCGCCGGTGCCTTTTAAAGCCGGCCGCCAAATAGTTACTTAACCAAATTATCCCAAGAAATTCGGTCTTCCATATTCCTAGATTTTCTACGCTAATTGGACGTTATTAATTTATAACGAATAATTTTATAATCTAATAAACGATAAAACAGTTAGCACCCGTAGCTTCTCGTCGCGCGCCGAAAAGTCGTTTTCGACGTTAACAAAAACGTCAAATTAAGCGAAAACACTCGCACCCACGCGAGCGCGTGTCTGCCTCTAGTTTGTTTTAAACTTCGGACCCGAAACTCGAAACTCCACGGAGTTATTCTATGTACGAAATGGTGGCGAGATGGGAAGAGTGTCGGTTATTAATTTATCTGGGGTCGGGTCGATTTCGTGAAAATTTTACTCGTTATAGACATCGACAACTTTTATAAAAAAGGGAGACGTATAAAAGAACAAAATCCTACGACCTTCTGTACGGCTCTGGGACTGGCGGAGTCCGGGATTCCCGGCTCCTCCCGTCTCGTCTGGACGTTCCCGTCCGTTCGAGGACGGGGGGAAAAGTCGAGTAGGAGTCCCGTAAAGCCTTTCCCCCGTTACGTAAATCGTACTTTGTACAGATCGGGGGTTAATTTATCTAATTCCAAGAAATAATTTCCTCTAAGCGACGTAATAGCGAAAGAAAGCGAACTTAATATCGAAAGTAACCGTTAGTAAAACGAAATTATAGTATATATTTGATATATACTATATATCAAATATATTTGATATGTTTGTAGTATATTTGATAAAATTACAAAATACCCGCGTTTAGGAATAATGTAAACATTCCGTGAGCTAAAAGGAAATAATATATATTGTAGTATAATAATAAGGTAATTGAAAATTTAGTAATTATCGTCGGTCGATCGCCTATCTTCGGACAATAAGTAAGTATTAAATATTGCGATTAAACAGTAAGAAGTCGAAGTTACGCGTAATACGAAAAGCCGCGACGGTGGGGAGAACGTCATTCTCCCAGAACACCTAATGCCGGCGTACGTCATAATTAACTGGAAGTGCTGGCTAAACGCGGTAGAAATTTTAAAAAACTACGATTGGTCGTCACCGCGAAAATAATTTCCCGCCGATCTACACAGTTCCTGTTAACAAACTCGCGCTACAAATTTACCTTTCTGTAAATTTCGCCTTCAGATCGTTTTTGCAGTACACGAAGAGCGTGGAATAAGTAAGCCATGGCTGCTCTTACCGAAATTTTTACCAGTAATTACGGATGGAAGATATTTGCTATTATTTCTATAATATACGCGGTGTATAAGTTTCTGGAAAGAAGGAAACAGATTTTTATCGCTTTTAAAAACACGGAATTTTACTGCCATTTTTTGACGTGGAAACTGGCGTTGAAAGTCGTCTTATCCAGGTTTGGTAAGTTCCGCTCTTTCAATTACTCCGGAATTATCGACGGCGCGTAATGATTTTTCTCGCTCGTATTAAACGATTTACGTAAAATATGAACGTTAGATTTATTTTTGGTGAAAAAAAACGAGTGCGACGGTCTGTCTATCCCGCGTCGCCCCCGAGTCGAAAAATAAGCCGTTACGTAAACCAAATAATGCTCTCGTAGATTTACGTAGCCGGGAAAGGCGTTCGAATGGCGGATTTATATTAATAATTATTCAAACGAATTGTGTTTACCTTTCCCCTCCTTATGTGTGTGGCAATTTGTACAGATCGGATGTTTGTTTTTGTCTGGGAAATTTTTAAAACGATGGTTGCCAGAACACTGGCTACATGTTTCTTTCTCTTCCTGGCATGTTTTACTAGTATGTCCAAACTTACATTTGTAACATTGCAAGGTGGAAAAATGCTCTTCAATCCCACAGTGGACCCATTCAACGTTGATCTTTCTTAATTTTGTGAGAATCTTTAACATGCCGGGCGACACATCTGCAATTCATATTATCGAATTGCTGCTTCTTCCTCGAATCACAAATCTCAGTTGAAATTCGTTATCAAATTTTATCCTTGTGAAGTGGGTCTGTATAGCCTCATTCTGATCATATATACAATCACCAAGTTCCTCCTTCGATAAGTCTTTGGGCACTTGTTTTAGTAACACTTTCGGTCTTCGTTTAGTTGGCACAACTGTGTTAAGATTGGGTGCACTTTCCTGTATTGCGGTCCTGATTATATTTAATTCGTTTAGGGTAGTCACGTCTATTGCAATACCTCCTTTATCGATTTTCCTCATCCCTCTAATCCCAACCTTTAGTTGAGTTGGATCAATCTTCTTTAATTAATGCGCCCTTTGGTGCCTTCAGATCCGACGATATTGTCTTTAGAGTAGACCAATAGGGTATGATAGGAAGCCTTTTTAGTATTTTTATTGATGCCATTGCATTTCAGAACTTCGCTGTATAATAGCTTACCATCAGTCGATTCAGAAGTATTATAGAGAGGAATTTTTGCATTAGCTTTAAGATCACTTGTTTCCTGGTCTAATTGGTTATTAGCCTCGACAACTAGTTGAAGATCTTCATGTGTTGTCCACCTAGAAGTAGTTTTAATTGTATCTTTGATGTTATTAATTTCCTGTCCGATTTTGTATGTGGCCTCCGCAACGTGTTTTATATCTTCTTGTGTTGTTAAATTTGATATTTGTGCCTCTATATAAGACTTGGAAGAAAGGAGAGCCAGTCCTTCATTAATTGTGTCTGTGATAAACTGTTCTCTTAAGGCTGATTCAGCCATACTAACAATTTTAGCAATTTGCCCTGTAATATATTTTACTAGCAGACCCCGCCATGCGTTGTTGTGGCTCAAAATGTATCTATTATAAATGTATAACACTTCCCCCGTGTGGGGGGGGAATTTTTCGAAAAATTTCTTCTTAGTGTACATTCTCTTGGCGTACCCCATTAAAACGCAATAAAAAACGCAAAAACCCACATGTAAAATAGTATAGTAGAAGCCAAGTTCTTCAAGGTAAGCCTTAATCCTGTTCTTCTCCCCCCGGGGAAAATATTGAAAAATCCCTTTTTAGTGTATATTCTGTTGACATACCCTATTAAAACGCAATCAAAAACGCAAAAAACCGCATCTAAAATAGTATAAATAGAAGCAGAGTTCTTTACTGTAAGCCTTAATCCTAACCATCTCCCTTCAGTGGGGGAATTTCGACACGTATATTATATAAAAACACGTGCGTATTCGAATTGTGTGTAAATTTCAAAGGAATTGGTAGGAACAAACGAACATTACATTTTTATTTATATAGATAGATAGAAGATGATCCGCTTCAGTTCATCCTCACAGAAAAGCAAACTTAGGGCGTCATACTCGTAGCGCCATCTGTTGGACCCAAAAGCCTTAACCTAGATTATATCTTTTAATTTATATAAATGTTTAACAAAAAATCTGCAGGTTTGATTAGTGGTAAACATTCCGGGGGTCATAAAGATGCTACAGTTAAAATTTGGTAACGATTGGTTCAGTAGTTTTCGCGATTAGTGGTCACAAACGAAAAATACGTTGTCTCTTTATATTAATATAGTAGTATAGATATGGTCTTTGCCATTGAGGCGCCTGTGTGGGTTGTTATTAAAATATTCCCTTATTTCATCTATGATAAGAAAGGAATCATCCAAAAATCTTGTAATTCTATCCTGAGCCATACTATAGTGTATTATTATAATAAGATATAAATAATAAAATTTAAAATTTAAAGTAACAGCGTAAGATTAATAGCTATAAAACTTATAATATCGTAGTGGTAGAGTTCGGAGAAATATCTTTAATTCTCTTTCAATATAATAGTTCGATTGTCTCGAAAATAATTTTTGTGTCTTCCTCTTTGTACTACGATTCTACGATTCGAAAAAACTCTTTCTGTTGATATTTCGAAACTCTTCTGAAAAGTCAATTACCGTAACCGTGGAGACGCCATAGAACAGTAATGTGGGCAGTTGGAAATTTTTATTCGAATTCCCATAATCCAAAATCTGTAGAACATAATGTCACAAAAATTTCTGTTGATAATATTTACACCCAGTAGACGATAGTGTTAAAACTTTTTCGGGAATTTCCCACCGGAAGCCCGCTACGGCCCGCCGAAAAATAACCGGAAGTCATTGATAATTTAAAAACTAACGGTCGTAGGACCCCAAAATTGTTGGTCAGTACTCACTGTCACACCGTCGATGACATTCCGTTGTCCTTTCCTTAAAATCGATCCGAAGATTTCTGTCGTCAAATCAAGGATTACTCCGATAATATAATTTGCGACGCACCCCTATGAAACTGCTATCCTTCGATTCAGGATCACTTCCGGATTCAATATCCACTCATCACTTCACTAAGAAATAAATTACTCCGCACAAAATTGACAAAAACTCGGGAACAATTTTTGTAGCGGCTACTCTAGTAGCATTTTGGAACTCTCGAACTCAGCGACGACAGCGACAGCAGAACGAAGTTTCAAAACTAAAATTAATCAAAACGTATTTAAGAAGTAGCGTGTCACAGTCACAACACGGTCTCAGCTCTGGCTACTGACTATATCGATTGAAAAACAATAGTTTGTCAACTTGATCCCGAGAAAGTGATTGACCGATTTGAAACGAAAAAGACAGAAAACAGCAATCTTGAAGATGTTTTATGTATTTGTTATGAAAGTAAACTTGCATACGTTTTGTCAATACAGTTTATATAATATGTAGTAGTAAATATTATTAGGTACTCCGTACTTAAAGAGATATTTTGTTTTATTATATTTATATTTATTAAAATGGATATCTTCTTGTTGAAATGCCTCGAATCTCAAATAAATTGTTATTAAGTAAGGTTTTAAATCGAAATAATTAAATACAGTAGAGCGTCGATTTTCCGAAAGTCGATCATCCGAAAGAATTCCAGTCCGCAAATTTAAATTTTCGCCAGTGCTGTGGCGCTTCAATCTTTGGCTATATCTTGGGCTACACAAATATTTTACGTTTTTCATACTAAATTAACTTCTGAAGTATAATTTTTTATTGTTTTTATATTTTTCAATATATTTATTTTGTTTGTACAAAATAAAAAAATAATTTTTAACGATACAATAGTCTTTGTTAGGCAGTATACAATAGTTTTGTCATCGACGAAAATTCAACGCGAAGCGACACGCAACGGAGAAAAATTTCGACATCGGATACGTTAAACTATTTTTTCATACGTAAATCAGTTATCCGGACAACCCCAGTCCCCAATTGATTCGGAAAATTGACGCTCTACTGTATATGTTTCTGAATTAAATGTTCAAAATAAATTTCGCCAGACCCCTTTCGAAGAACAAGGGAAAACCGAACACCGATTCTACTTGCTCCGGGGCACTAAATATATAGCTACGCCACTGTATACATGCTATGGAATCTCTATTCTAATCTCTGTTCTTTCATTGACAAGTGTTTTCGATATAAAATAAACTTATTTTTACAATATTAAATTATATTTGCGATTATATCGTATTAATTGACGTTTACGTAAACATCGTATAGCACCAACAGTCATTTAGCATTATTGTTTCTTTAACAATGACATTTAAAGACAAATACTGTCGATATAAAAAGAAAGTATCGGTTGCTATTTTATTACACAGTACAATATTTCACAATAAATCTCCTATTAAAAATTCGTTTAATTTATATTTTTCAATAAAAATTATAAATACATTGATTGAAAATTTAAAAATAAATACAGTATTGAACATAGAATATCAAAACTTAAAACCATCACCGTTTTTTGTCTAAAAAGCGAAATAAAGTTACTTACTGTATAAAAAGTTTTGAACTTTCCGTTCAGAAATAATGAAAACTTTTCCTCGCAGGTTATGCTGTGAAATTTCGAATTGACGGAAACTTGTAAACGAGGAAACAGCGCTTAAAACCAATAAACAAACAACTTTTAATATGAAAAGGAAACATAAATGATAATTTATCTGACCACCTGTTATCTTTATTTACACGTTGAAGAATTTATTGTTTCGCCTATAGTGTAGTTTCCGGGACATTAGTAGCGATAAAATGCCGTATTTCGTTACAAAAAGAAATTCAATGGTAATTAGTAATTTAAAATTTATTGACTTAAGTGCTTTTAAAATTTGGAGGACCAAAAAACGCGATATATTCGAATCCGCGATAAAACTTGGGGGAGTTCGGAGAAATATCTTTAATTCTCTTTCAATATAATAGTTCGATTGTCTCGAAAATAATTTTTGTGTCTTCCTCTTTGTACTACGATTCTACGATTCGAAAAAACTCTTTCTGTTGATATTTCGAAACTCTTCTGAAAAGTCAATTACCGTAACCGTGGAGACGCCATAGAACAGTAATGTGGGCAGTTGGAAATTTTTATTCGAATTCCCATAATCCAAAATCTGTAGAACATAATGTCACAAAAATTTCTGTTGATAATATTTACACCCAGTAGACGATAGTGTTAAAACTTTTTCGGGAATTTCCCACCGGAAGCCCGCTACGGCCCGCCGAAAAATAACCGGAAGTCATTGATAATTTAAAAACTAACGGTCGTAGGACCCCAAAATTGTTGGTCAGTACTCACTGTCACACCGTCGATGACATTCCGTTGTCCTTTCCTTAAAATCGATCCGAAGATTTCTGTCGTCAAATCAAGGATTACTCCGATAATATAATTTGCGACGCACCCCTATGAAACTGCTATCCTTCGATTCAGGATCACTTCCGGATTCAATATCCACTCATCACTTCACTAAGAAATAAATTACTCCGCACAAAATTGACAAAAACTCGGGAACAATTTTTGTAGCGGCTACTCTAGTAGCATTTTGGAACTCTCGAACTCAGCGACGACAGCGACAGCAGAACGAAGTTTCAAAACTAAAATTAATCAAAACGTATTTAAGAAGTAGCGTGTCACAGTCACAACACGGTCTCAGCTCTGGCTACTGACTATATCGATTGAAAAACAATAGTTTGTCAACTTGATCCCGAGAAAGTGATTGACCGATTTGAAACGAAAAAGACAGAAAACAGCAATCTTGAAGATGTTTTATGTATTTGTTATGAAAGTAAACTTGCATACGTTTTGTCAATACAGTTTATATAATATGTAGTAGTAAATATTATTAGGTACTCCGTACTTAAAGAGATATTTTGTTTTATTATATTTATATTTATTAAAATGGATATCTTCTTGTTGAAATGCCTCGAATCTCAAATAAATTGTTATTAAGTAAGGTTTTAAATCGAAATAATTAAATACAGTAGAGCGTCGATTTTCCGAAAGTCGATCATCCGAAAGAATTCCAGTCCGCAAATTTAAATTTTCGCCAGTGCTGTGGCGCTTCAATCTTTGGCTATATCTTGGGCTACACAAATATTTTACGTTTTTCATACTAAATTAACTTCTGAAGTATAATTTTTTATTGTTTTTATATTTTTCAATATATTTATTTTGTTTGTACAAAATAAAAAAATAATTTTTAACGATACAATAGTCTTTGTTAGGCAGTATACAATAGTTTTGTCATCGACGAAAATTCAACGCGAAGCGACACGCAACGGAGAAAAATTTCGACATCGGATACGTTAAACTATTTTTTCATACGTAAATCAGTTATCCGGACAACCCCAGTCCCCAATTGATTCGGAAAATTGACGCTCTACTGTATATGTTTCTGAATTAAATGTTCAAAATAAATTTCGCCAGACCCCTTTCGAAGAACAAGGGAAAACCGAACACCGATTCTACTTGCTCCGGGGCACTAAATATATAGCTACGCCACTGTATACATGCTATGGAATCTCTATTCTAATCTCTGTTCTTTCATTGACAAGTGTTTTCGATATAAAATAAACTTATTTTTACAATATTAAATTATATTTGCGATTATATCGTATTAATTGACGTTTACGTAAACATCGTATAGCACCAACAGTCATTTAGCATTATTGTTTCTTTAACAATGACATTTAAAGACAAATACTGTCGATATAAAAAGAAAGTATCGGTTGCTATTTTATTACACAGTACAATATTTCACAATAAATCTCCTATTAAAAATTCGTTTAATTTATATTTTTCAATAAAAATTATAAATACATTGATTGAAAATTTAAAAATAAATACAGTATTGAACATAGAATATCAAAACTTAAAACCATCACCGTTTTTTGTCTAAAAAGCGAAATAAAGTTACTTACTGTATAAAAAGTTTTGAACTTTCCGTTCAGAAATAATGAAAACTTTTCCTCGCAGGTTATGCTGTGAAATTTCGAATTGACGGAAACTTGTAAACGAGGAAACAGCGCTTAAAACCAATAAACAAACAACTTTTAATATGAAAAGGAAACATAAATGATAATTTATCTGACCACCTGTTATCTTTATTTACACGTTGAAGAATTTATTGTTTCGCCTGTAGTGTACAGTAGAACCCCTCTAATCCGTCACCTTTGGGACTGGGGGTATGGTCGGAACGCAGAAAAGGTCGGATTATCAGAAAAATGTAAAATAAACAATCTTCCCTTTGTCCATTCTTTGTAGTACTGCTAATTTTTCATTTAGTGAAAGAGTAACGTGTTTACGTTTCACTCCTGACATGTTGAAAACACACACAAAACTGTACACATACACACAATATAAAACATATACTGTAAAGAATACAGAATAACACCACGGACAGTGAGTCACTGACGAGTTGGGACAAGTTTCTCGACTCCGACCACGGTCGGATTAACCGGAGTGACGGACTAGCCGAGGGCGGACTAGAGGGGTTCTACTGTAGTTTCCGGGACATTAGTAGCGATAAAATGCCGTATTTCGTTACAAAAAGAAATTCAATGGCAACTGATGTATTAAAATTTATTGGCTCGAGTGCTTTTAAAATTTGGAGGACCTAAAAACGCGATATATTCGAATCCGCGATAAAACTAGGGGTATATACTGTATTTTAAAACTGTCTGTTATCTACCTATTACTTTCCCGGCTGTTATAAAAGAGGAAAAGTATGGCCATCGGTCAAAAATGGCCCCCAAGATTTTTACATTTTTGGACTTAGAAAACCTTGAAATGCAAAACCAGGGCCCATCAGTGGCCAAACGCTTCCGTTCTCCGAAGACTGGGAGTTTGGTCGTGGGTTGGCGCCTGGCCGGACGGGCTGGCCACGTGGAGTTTTCCGGGTTTTCTCCACGTCTGTGACGCTTGAATACGGACCAGTCATTTCAAGGTGTTCTAAGTCCAAAAATGTAAAAATCTTGGGGGTAATTTTTGACCGATGGCCATACTTTTCCTCTTTTATAACAGCCGGGAAAGTAATAGGTAGATAACAGACAGTTTTAAAATACAGTATATACCCCTAGTTTTATCGCGGATTCGAATATATCGCGTTTTTAGGTCCTCCAAATTTTAAAAGCACTCGAGCCAATAAATTTTAATACATCAGTTGCCATTGAATTTCTTTTTGTAACGAAATACGGCATTTTATCGCTACTAATGTCCCGGAAACTACAGTAGAACCCCTCTAGTCCGCCCTCGGCTAGTCCGTCACTCCGGTTAATCCGACCGTGGTCGGAGTCGAGAAACTTGTCCCAACTCGTCAGTGACTCACTGTCCGTGGTGTTATTCTGTATTCTTTACAGTATATGTTTTATATTGTGTGTATGTGTACAGTTTTGTGTGTGTTTTCAACATGTCAGGAGTGAAACGTAAACACGTTATTCTTTCATTAAATGAAAAATTAGCAGTACTACAAAGAATGGACAAAGGGAAGATTGTTTATTTTACATTTTTCTGATAATCCGACCTTTTCTGCGTTCCGACCATACCCCCAGTCCCAAAGGTGACGGATTAGAGGGGTTCTACTGTACACTACAGGCGAAACAATAAATTCTTCAATGTGTAAATAAAGAAAACAGGTGGTCAGATAAATTATCATTTATGTTTCCTTTTGATATTAAAAGTTGTTTGTTTATTGGTTTTAGGCGCTGTTTCCTCGTTTACAGTGTTTAGGGTACCAAGACCGCTCGGCCACTGGTGAGCCCCTTACCGCGTAGAAAGAAGCTCGTGTTTGGCTAAAATCTGGTGGATATCGGTTACTTGCCAGCAGCATCCGATGACGCAGTTGGCTTAATTCCAGCACATACTGTATTTCTAGGGTTTGGTTTTATTCGATTACGGCAATGCGACACTTGGGCGATATGCCGAGGGGGAATGACTTCCGGGAGGTCTTTTATGGAAAACGGGTCCTTATTTTGGCGTTACACACTTGAAAAAAAACGCGGATTACTCTACGTAGCCAGCCCGTTGGCCAGGCCCAAACTCGCGACTAACTACCCCTGTTCTTTGGTTTTATCCACTCCGCGACTGTGGGAACATTTCAATTTTGATCCCGTTATGTAACAATACGGACCGTAATTATTTTTAATCACGAGAGCTACAGTATTTGCGTTTGCACTTGGATCGCGGCGGAGAACCGGCTGCAATGTCTTTGTCGTGGATACAAGGACATTTCCTGATGTTTTTAAGAAATCTTTCAGAGTATATTGTAGGCTGTTTTCCAGTAGTTATCCTAAGGTTAAAACTAATGAACAAACTTCGTAAGCATGAAAACGGTCAGAGCGAGAGATAGAATACAGCGAACGGCATAACAGCTGCTTTCTCGCAATTTCGGCACCGGGCCACGATGACGGGAAGTCCACTAACCGATCGGTTGATGGCACCGTCTGGCGGTCGTATTGGTGTCGGAAGTCGAACACTGCTGGATGGGCTTTACGTTCGTTCCACGCCCTGCTCCGGCGTAAAATATCGTGGTCACGCGATTAAAGACAATTACTGCCAGGGTTTTTACGCTACTGAAGTCTCGGCCTAAGAGGAAAGTAACTGATTTATTATTCGTCAGTAAGCTATCGATGCTTTCGCAAATATCACTGGACAGCATAAAACGGACTAAAAAGTCAAAATAATCATGTCTAGAGAGTAAAACTAAAATGGGCATAGCCACCTGTTATCAGATTTTACTTGCGAATTTCAATTGTTGGCTAATCTAAATATATATAACTCAAAGGTGACTGACATAGTGATCTATCAACGCACAGCCCAAACCACTGGACGGATCGGGCTGAAATTTGGCATGCAGGTAGATGTAATGACGTAAGCATCCACTAAGAAAGGATTTTGATCAATTCTACCCCCAAGGGGATAAAATAGGGGATGAAAGTTTGTATGAAACTTTGTCAATTTTAAACCGATCGGGCTGAGACTTTGCATGCATAAAGCTACTATGACGTAGGCATCCCCTAAGAAAGGATTTTGATAAATTCCACCCCTAAGGGGATAAAATAGGGGATGAAAGTTTGTATAAATCTTCTTAGATTTTCGACTGATTGAACTGAAATTAAAGATTGGA
>NW_019385780.1:15333-22970 GCF_000671375.1 Centruroides sculpturatus
ACGTGTTACGTAACAATGGAATTGTTAAGAGAAAGCGACGTTTTAAGAGAAAGTGCAGTTGGTTTTCGTTTTTGCAGGAAATTGAAGATATTTTTAGACCCATGTAAAAATTCTCTAATTAGTCTGGAAACGGGGGATCCAATTTTTGCATTCTGTGAAAACGGGTAAGGTTGACTATAACGTAATAATCTTAATCTTCGCTATCGTTACTTTTGCCCGAGCAATGCCGGGCCCACCTGCTAGTTGTTTGATAATCGCTAAAATTGCTCGCAGTCTAAAAGAGTGTACTGTCATCGGGAATACCCCGTACGAAAAGTTTCGACTTACTTTATCTGGGCAGACAAACAGATGGATAGACAGAATAAGTTAATAAAAAGCGTATAAATAGATTACAACCGGATGTGTTCTACCAGTTGATGTTTTTAAAATCAGACATATCTGAACGTAAATTTGCAGAAAGTATAGGAAAGTTATGTGCCGGTCGGTGTCCGCATTACAATTATTTTTTCACTTTAATAAGATATTTCTTGTTTTTTAAACCCTTTCCCAACTGTATTCTCCCCGTGTGCTAAAAGGGCTAAAAAAATTTTAAAATCGGCATTGTTCCGCACTCCTATCGCTTATTTAACAATTCCTCGCTTCGCGTTGCGCCTTAGGACTCCCTACAAGTCGGATTCCCTCGGGCTCGAGCCCTATTAGCCCTTACAATCTCGTAAATCCACGAAATAAGTAAATCTAGGCGATTTCCATACTGAGTCAACGACGTTTGTAGATTTATGCAAAGCTTTGACGTCTTCCTCGAGTCCCCGTTGGCAAACAAAAAGCTCTTCATTTTGTCTTTCGTGGTAACCAATTCTTTCGTAAACATTCTTGGAGAGTAACGAATGCAATCCCTCGGTCAATTTATATGTTGGCTTTGTTTAATTTCATGTAAACAATAATCATTTCTGTGTTTTTCAAAAAACTGTTTACGCGAGGTTATACCAGAGAGTATTTTCAATCTCCGGCGCTGTTACCCTCCCGTCTCCCCCTGCAAAGTTCATTAATTCGACGTTACCCACCCGTGGCATTAATTTGAAATGTCCGAAAAAGTTATCTACAAAGTTATCTATTTCATAAAAATATATAAATTCTTCGTTTTCCTCTATTTCGACAGCTGTTAAAGGCGCCCTTCCAGGCTATATTTTGGGTGGTATAGTATATACCGAACGAATTAAACTGGCCCGGTTAATGCCCTCTAGAGAGATGTTTATCAATGCCACCAAATCCGACATTTCAAAACGTCGAGACAGAAAAGACATTTCCGTAAAAAATTTACGTGGAAAAGTCGCCAGTGTAACATTCGGCGCTGCCGGCACCCGTCTTGGTGGCATTCGAGCGTAGGAAAACTCCGGCGTTTTCTAGCAGGCGGGGCCCAAGCCAGACGTTTCTCAATTATTATTGAAATAGGGTTAACTACAACTTGTAACGAAAGTATTATTAACACAGGTAAGGGCAACTTAGCGGAAGAAATGAAATTATATTTCTATCGCAAATCATTAGAAATTTTTCTGCAAATTTCAAATGGTTAAAAATATATATATATTTAAATGTATTTTTTTGTATGTAAGAATGTGTTTTTATATAAGATTTCTTTCGTCGCCAGATTCGTTACCGATTGTAGAGATGTTGAATCACGTGTACGAGAAAGGATATTTCGCTTTTAATTTCATAGTCATCAAATATATGATTTTATTTAGTCCGGATCACATTCAGGTAAGTCGGCCATCTTTGGCAGCTGAGAAGTGAGGTTAAACTGTTTTCGCCTTTTTAAAATTTTAAGTATGCGCGGTCAATTGTGTGGGTGTGATCTATCCATCGATACTGCGCGGTAAGTGGTAATAAACCGTATCGATGAATGAAAACCAATTAACCCTCCGTTATCCTCTTTTTTCGGCTCTAACTTGTCATTTTTACCGGCGCGACCTAACCCACAATGGAAGCTAATCGGGTAATCGATAGAGACAACTAGAAAAGAACCGGAGCTCTCGACTCCCAGAAAGCTAAATGGTCTCCAGAAAATTCCGAAGCATTAAAAGCGAAGTGAAATTCTCGGGGACGGTCCAGAAGAACCAGAACATTAAAATCGATTACGTACTTACATAACGATGGTAAAGAATGGGGCCTTTAGTTTTATTTTTCCCTCTTTCTGTTTTTCCAGCATAAGAAGGCTTTTTTCCATATCCATCGGGTCCAAATAGTTCTATTTTAAACTATTTTAACGTAAGAGTTTGTTTTGTTGCGTACGTATTTAATTAGTTAGATTGTCATAACTGAAAAATACGCGATCCACTTACCCCTACATCGTGGCGAAATGGATGGTTTGACAATATACTGTATTTCGAAATATCGCTATCGTCGCGCCCATTAAATTTAGACGTATGGGAATTATGTTCTTTCAATCAGTAGTAGTGATACTTTTTACAGCGCAGTTACTTGCATTATCTCTATTATAACGCTTTTACAATAAGTGATTTTGCCGAAACTGATTCACTTACTAAATTATGAAATTTTATTAATTTTTAAATAATGTTTGCATTAGACTGTTATTTCAAATCAAAATATGCATTTATTTATTTTTTTTGGGTATTANAAAAAGATATTGTATTTCGAGAGACGGTGACATCTGTCTATTATTAGATATATCGCAAGAAAAAGTATTGTATTTATTTCTAACCAAAACTTCCACTATGTTTGTCGGTGTTGGTGACTGACCGTGTAGTTATGTCAGTTTTATCTTCAGTAATATATATCTTTTTTTATTTATATGGGTATCTTAAGGTCAGTTTTTTGCGCTAATGTTGCTAATGCACCGTTTGAGTGAAAAAAAATTGTTAAGGAAAAATTTTCTGTTAGCGAACCCTTCGTTAAATATTTCGAATATCAGCACTGGTTGCGAAAGGCTGATTCCGATCACTTTTGATGGGATTAAGTGGTCAATAGCATTTATGAAGATTTATTTACAGAAGTTATAAATGAACTCGATAATAGAAATAATAACCCTCCGTTATCCTCTTTTTTCGGCTCTAACTTGTCATCTTTACCGGCGCGACCTAACCCACAATGGAAGCTAATCGGGTAATCGATAGAGACAACTAGAAAAGAACCGGAGCTCTCGACTCCCAGAAAGCTAAATGGTCTCCAGAAATTTCCGAAGCATTAAAAGCGAAGTGAAATTCTCGGGGACGGTCCAGAAGAACCAGAACATTAAAATCGATTACGTACTTACATAACGATGGTAAAGAATGGGGCCTTTAGTTTTATTTTTCCCTCTTTCTGTTTTTCCAGCATAAGAAGGCTTTTTTCCATATCCATCGGGTCCAAATAGTTCTATTTTAAACTATTTTAACGTAAGAGTTTGTTTTGTTGCGTACGTATTTAATTAGTTAGATTGTCATAACTGAAAAATACGCGATCCACTTACCCCTACATCGTGGCGAAATGGATGGTTTGACAATATACTGTATTTCGAAATATCGCTATCGTCGCGCCCATTAAATTTAGACGTATGGGAATTATGTTCTTTCAATCAGTAGTAGTGATACTTTTTACAGCGCAGTTACTTGCATTATCTCTATTATAACGCTTTTACAATAAGTGATTTTGCCGAAACTGATTCACTTACTAAATTATGAAATTTTATTAATTTTTAAATAATGTTTGCATTAGACTGTTATTTCAAATCAAAATATGCATTTATTTATTTTTTTTAGGTATTATTGAGTGACTCCGAATGTATTAATAAATCCATTTTGTATAATGGATTTAAAAACTGGATTGAAGATTCTGTCTTTATGAGGTAATCATTTTTAAAGATTTTACTTTGTATTCTTTTTCAGCACTTTCTATATTTTACGATTTTTTTAAAAAAAATGCACCGTCCTAAATAATTGCTTAAAAATTTCAAAAACGCGTTGAAAAGACTTTAATTAACACTTTAAATGTTATAGAATGATTCTACATTATGAATCTCAGATAATAATATTCGGGAGAAGAAACACTTGATTTCAAACTAAGGTATTTTGCGACATCTTCCGAGTCGCATCTTCATCGCTACGCTCTTTTAAAAATAAGGTCGGTTCCCAGTTCATCCGAAATATTGAATATTCGAAACTCCCAAAGAGCGAACAACGATTCTTTTTCATTGGTATATGAAGACAAACGTTGATTACATTACGAGTAGACACCATTAATATACGAGAAGGACCCTATAAATTATAAAACATACAGAAAGATCTGGGCGAATTGGAAATAAAAATTTCTGTCCGTTTATAAACACAAAAAATTAAAAGTAGTGGAGTTGAGTTATGAATTAAGTTTATTCGACACTTGGACCATCTGCCACCGAGACCTAAGGGAGAAACCTCTTCCTATATAGTGTTAACTTATTAGTTACAATACACGGTCCTCGGAATTGGGGAAGCTTTAATTTAACTATAGGCACACTGTAATGTAGCCTACCTACATAAAACGATGAGTAAGTCAGTTATGAAATATAATTCTGAAACACGAGGAAGAGAAATCGAAGGTTTCAACACCTTCGATTTCTCTTCCTCGTGGGACAGAAACGAGCTTATTAAAACCAGTAGCGGGATGTACAATATCGGATAGAAAAAGGAGTGCCGAGATAGGCCGAGAATTAAAAGTAACAGGAATGGTCGACGATAATTCTAATTACAAAATGAAATGATAAAGAGCAAAGCGTAGCGAGAACGAACAATAATAAACGACCCAAAATTGCTTTATTACAAAAACTGCAAAGAACAAGAGCCCGAGAGAGAAGGACGGATGACAGGCAAAAATGCTACCTACACCTTAAAGCCCAGAAGATATTTGTAATAGAAATTCTTCAATTACTCGTATTATCTACGATTTATAAACTGTTTTATTTAATAAAAATATAATAATATAAAATCGAAATGATTATACTTTTTGCACGTATTAACTGGATATAAAGCTATTCCTAACAATCAACAAAATTAACAAAATTATAAGTAATAATTATATATTTACTATTTAATTCAGAATTTCAATAAAAATAAAAACTGAACAAAAATTAATAACCCGAATAGTAAAATTACTGTCATATCTCAGTTCCTACCTAAGGGTTCTTGCTTTATTAATTTTAATAAAATTTCTGCCAATTTAGACAAAATCGTTTGAAATAAAAGATTTAATTAAATATTGAGAGATTGGCATTTGTAATTAACACGACAAAAGCGTACTCGGACTTTCTGTGCACGAAAACGTCTACGTTTATTAATGTTAATCGCGCTTATCCATTTTCAACAAACGAATAAACGGTTAAAATTGATCTTGATGTTAAAGCCATTGTGTCATCGGGTCTGGAATGGAAAATAAACGAGGAAATGCATGCCCGATTTATATCCGTCTTTATGGAAATACGAGGAGTACAACTCGGCATTACGATACTAACCGCTGTTGCTAGAAGCGAGCTTGGAATAATTTCATAACACAAAATTGGAATTTTCTCATGCGTCATTGCGCGCCAGCGTTCAAATTAGTAAAAAATAATGGCGATAATGAGTTACGGTTTGCAAAACCGCGCGCGAGCCTCTTTTACGTGGCTTACATACGCATTTACCGTAATCAATATATGCCAGTACACACGGTAACTGAATATGGCCGATCTCTTTAGGTGTATCGCTCTTCAAACCGTTATTCGGCCCACCAGTGGCCGAGCGGTTTTCGTACCCTGAACACTGGGAGTTCGGTCGTAAGTTCGCGCCGCGCTCGGACTAGCTGGTGGTGCGGAATTTTCCGGGTTTTCTCCACGTCTATAACGCCTAATTAGCGGCCAGTTTCCCTTAAAAGACCTCCCGGAAGGCATCCCCTAGGCCAGGGGTCGGCAACCTTTCGAGTCGGAAGAGCCAAAATTACGATTTACAAAGTTTTTAAAGAGCCACAAAATTTTTTCTTGCCAACAATAAATAGTACTCGCATAAATAAAGTTTTTTGATAAAAAAAAAAACTAATCTATTTATTCATTATAAAAGTAGTGTTTTTCACAACAAATTAGATAATAGAAACATCCGACGACGGCGTCATTCGAGAGCTTCCGACCGACTGACGACAGTGACGACGCGTGTCACGTGGAAGGGGTGCGGTGAAAAGCGAGTACAAGTGGCTGAGAGATAAAATCAGTGCTTAATCCTCGTTAATCGATTCAGAACGTTTTTTTAAATGTTTTTTTTTTGATAAAATAAATAATATTTGCGTATGGAACTAAATAGCCGCAGCTTCACATCCAAAGAGCCGCATGTGGCTCGCGAGCCGCAGGTTGCCGACCCCTGCCCTAGGCAGATGGCCCAAGTGTTGCGTTGCCACAAACAAACCATTCTTTAATTTAATTAACTACGAATTTTATTGTTAATTTTTATTTATTACTATTAATCGCTTTAACTTCCGTCCAGTCCAATTACCGGGCCTGTAATAAAAGGTGGCCTCTGCAAAAGAAGGCGTATTTGCCGATGATTGGATGGGACGGAAGGAAAGCGAAGCGGTGTTAGCGGAGGAGGATTTAGGTTTTTCGGGCCTAGGGCTTATCGAAATCCAACGGGGCCCCACTTTTTGTTAGATTAAGAATTTTTAAATTGGGGTTTAAAATTGCAACGCGGTGACTCGACCAATTACGTTACATCGCTTACAATAAAACAATACTGTAAATTATCATTATTATTACATTATTAATATTAACTATTTTTTACTATACGATAAATGCTAGTTGTTAATGAAAAAGTCTTAAGAATTTATGATAATAATTCAATTTTTTTTGGCCCCGGACACTCGGGGGCCCGGGGCATAAGCCCTATTAGTCCCTACGTAGATCCGCTTCTGGGTGTTGGTTTCTTCCGCGATTTATATTATGCGTTATATTAACAATTACGTGTTATTATTTATTATATTAGTATTTTTCAGAAATGACGGAGCTCATAGAGAAAGGAAGAAACTATTGTTACCCGCCTTTCGCCTAAATGTGCTGCATTCGTTTCTTCCCATAATCGAAAATAATGCCAGAGAGTTAGTTAAAGTGTTAAAGGAAAATGAGAAAGTTTTCATTGTACCCGCTATCAAACATTGCGGCTTTAACATTTTGTACGGTATGAAAAATTGATTTTATTCCGTATCATTCGTCCATAGCGTTATACGGTATTTCGAAAATTCTAATACAGTAAAGCATCGATTATCTGACTCCATTGGGGACGGGGGTTGGTCGGATAATTGAAAAGCCGGATAACTGAAAAGTATGAAAAAATCCATTATTAGTGTAGTATATTATTATATCCCATGTAATTAGTATATTAGTATATTAGTATATTGCTATTTACCTACTTCGAGTTGAATTTTCCTCCATGTTAAGCCTATCAAATTTTTTTAAAAAATAATAATCGTCGCTATTGTATTGTTAAAAATTAGAAAATTAAGCTTCGTTTAAATACTGGCTCCCTTTCATGGTCGATCCAATGTTGCCAGCTAAAACACGTAAAAATAATATTAAAGTAGCCAAGACATAGCCAAATATTGTAGCGCCACATCACTAGCGGACATTTGAAATTTGCCGACTAGGACGGTCGGTT
>NW_019385780.1:26063-33106 GCF_000671375.1 Centruroides sculpturatus
GTTTTAATTAACTCTTCACATCCAGATGTCAGTGATTTATTTTTAGAGTGAGCTTTTGCAATTCGGGGATTCCCCTTGTATTACTTTTCAATAAAATAAACTGAATTAAGTTTGAATACAAGTTTATTTTAAGCTTTTATATGAATTTCTTTCAGACATTCGAAGTAATTTATTAAGCAGCCTATTTCTTTTAATTTTTGCAAACTTTTTTATGCGGTTTTAAGTTAATTTTAACTCGTTGTTTTGGTTTTATGCGATTTTATAAAATTACGGAACATATTCCTACCTTTTCAAGGCAAGTAAAGTCTTTTTTTATGCGAATTTTTTTATATGCGCTTTTCTGTAGAACGTATCCACCGCATAAAACGAGACCTTACTGTATTAAAATCGCTACGGAATACAAATTTTCGTTGTTCTCGCTCTCACTTACAATTGTCATTCTATCACGTAAAATAACTTAAAGTAAAAATTAATTGATTAAGTTATCGATTCGGCTTGTCTGTTGTTTTGTTGTTTTATTTATCGGTCTAATAATAGTTGCTTTTTAATAAGCTATTGTCTTTATGAAGAAATACAAAGAAATTGTTCACGTAAATGATAATTCTCTAAATTCTTTAAATTAACGTGAAACTAATATTAAAACCGGTAAATGGCCCCTGGACGCCTATGACGGCTAACTACCGTCGCTTCGCCCACTTGTTACCGATATACGAGGGGGTTTCAAAAAGTATCGGACCTTTATTTTTCCCAATGATGCGCGGGAGGTCTCTTTTCGGTGGAGTTGTGGACGGGACAGTCGTGCACCGTCCTGGGTTTGTTCAATCGATGGCAGTCGGCCTATGAGTGAGGACGTGTAGCGAGCGTTCGTCGGATTCCACTAAGTTGGAAAGTGACTGAACAACGTGAGCAGCGATATTACATCAAATTTTGCCAAAAGCTTGGCGATACCCGAGCGGAAACCATTCGCAAGATTCAGCAGGCTTTCGGGGACGATCCTCGATGCCAAAAAAAGCGCGGCAGGTCCGCAGCAATATCAAGATCGTGTTGACAGTTTTTTTCGACTCCCGTGAGGTAGTGTATTGTGAGTACGCTCCACAAGGCCAAACCATCGCGAAGGAGTACTACCAGAAGGTCCTTCGTCGTCTTTGCGATGCTGTGCCACGCAAACGACCGGATCTGTGGTCTACCAAAACTTAGTAGCTCCATCGTGATAACTCACTCGCCCATTCTGCGCATTTGATTCGGACTTTCGTCGCCAAACACAACATTCCTATGGTTCGCCACGCTCCCCACATGGCTGCGTGTGACTTTTGGCTATTTCCCAAGCTGAAAATGCTGCTAAAAGGAAACCCGATTTTAGTCGAGAGAAGACATCGTGCGGAATGCGACGGACCGGCTGATGGCCATTCAAAAAGATGCGTTCCAGCAGTGTGTTCCGGCAATGGCAGGAGCGCTGGGCGAATTGTATGTGTTACCGCTAAAGCTCGAAATCCGTTAATATGCAGATTACCTAGCTAATCTGCAGATTAACTAGGGTGATCCGTTAAAGTTGCTAAAATTGTTCCATTTCTCAAATTACCTAGATAATGTGCAGAGTATCTAGGTAATCCGCACATTACCTACTAGGCACTCGATAAAGTGAAAATAAGATCTTTGCCACAAATAAATGTACCACAAATAGGTGTACTTGTCGCAGAAACCAATTGCTATGAAATTCAAAGTGTCACCAATCTTTAGACTGCACTAATAAGTAAGCACAATTGGATAATGTTACCTATGGTGAGTAAAATGGCGGTTCATCTCTGATTCCAGCAAAGAGAAGAACGGAAACAGTGGGGGCGCACGTTCAAACCTAACCTAACCTAACCTAACCTATTCTAATAATTTGGTTGGTAATAATTATTATAATTTATTAGCATAGGTTAGGTTAGGTTAGAACGTGCGTCCCCACTGTTTCCGTTCTTCTGTTTGCTGGAATCAGAGACAAGCCGCCATTTTACTCACCATAGGTAATATTAACTGCACAATTATATCATGCCATCACCAGAAAAGTATGATAACTTTATTATTTTTCGTCTCCTGTTCAAAAGTAGGGTATCGTCGAAGTCGTCTCGGTCCCCTCCGTTCAGATAGATACTCAGTCCCGAAATTCCATAGGTGGTTATCTATATAATAATTTCCCTAATTGTATTAATATTTTAAATCGCTTGATGATTGATTCTATCAACTAATTTGTCGATTGTTTGATTGTATTAACTTGATTCTTTAGATATCGAAAATTAAATAAATAACATTATGTTAATTTAAGCGTACAGAAACGTTGCTGTTGTTTCAGCAAAGATCTTATTTTCACTTTACCGAGTGCCTAGTAGGTAATTTGCAGATTACGTAGATAATCTGCAAATTTATTTGAGAAATAGGACAATAATCTAGGTAATTTGAGAAATAGAACAATTTTAGCAACTTTAACGGATCATGCTAGTTAATCTGCAGATTAGCTAGGTAATCTGCAGATCGTAGTTTCCGAGCTTTAGCGAGTTTCGAGTTTTAGCGGTAACATATACATTACCAAGAAGACTTCTTTGAAGGAGATTAAGGTTTTGTATTCCAAAATCAATAAATGTATTTTTGCCGACCGAAGGTCGGATACCTCGTTGACTATTAGTAACAAAACTTTTGTTACGATTCGTGTCTCCGCCAAGGGCCAATCCCACTCGCTTCGCTCTCTTCTGCTTGGCTCCCTTCGCTCTCCTCTCAGACCAATCCCCTTATTCCTCTTCCTCGACTCGACCCTTCTCTTGCTTGAAAATGCTGGAAAATAGTTTTCGTACTATTGTTCGGCTGCTGTTCATATTCTTCGACGTTAAAAATGCCCGAAGGCATTTACCTGCAAAGCATATGCGAAGCAGGGTTAATTAAAAGAGGAGTACCTCAAGCCAGTAGCATTTAATGCTACAGGTCAGAGGGAGTGCTCCACTAAATGTAATGTAAAAAAACATGCCCGAAAGCGTTTTTAATGTTGTTCCTGTTTCATTCGAGACAATTCAAAATGTGTTTACAGTTTCTTCGGTCATCCCCTTTGACAAACCCTGTGTTTTTCTGAGAGGCGACCCGCGCTATTTAGAAAACGAAACGCATCGAGAAAACCTGGCAAGCTCGACTGTATTATTAAACGGACGTGGGACGTAGTTCTAGGTGACAAATTGGTAAACTATATTGGGTAATTCGTGTCTAATCTGTCCAAACACTCCCGTGCAAGTACAATACGGTATTCGATACATAAGTTTCTTCTTGCTAGGCATTTTACTTATAGGAACACTATTGTTTCTTTCTTAAGTTCACGCGTCCTATAAAGTCTGTTTTCCCAATCTAAACTTAGTTGTGTCGTTTAGCAATCAGCTGTCTTACTCGCACTCGATACGATTAAAAAAATACAGTAGAGCGTCGTTTATCCGAATCAATTGGGGACTGGGGTGGTTCGGATAACTTACTTTTCGGATAACGAATCATGTACGAAAAAATATATTAATTTGTCCCATGTTGAAATTTTTCTCCGTTGCGTGTCGCTTCGCGTTGAATTTTCGTCGATGTTAAGCCTAACGAAGACTATTGTATCATTAAAAATTATTTTTTTATTTTGTACAAACAAACATATAAAAACAATAAAAAATTATACTTCAGATGTTAATTTAGTATCAAAAACGTAAAATATTTGAGTAACCCAAGAAATAGCCGAAGATTGCAGCGCCATAGCACTAGCGAAAATTTAAATTTGCCGACTGGAATGCTTTCGGATAACAGACGTTTCGGATAACCAGCTTTCGGATAAACGACGCTCTACTGTAATCAACTGATGCGTAAATGTCGCTACTGTATAATTATCTCGGCTCGAGCGAATCGGAATGCGATCCTTATCTGGCTACAATTCAAACAAATTACACACCTATAAATTTCCACTGTCGTCCGTCTTCGTTTGCCCGTTCCGTCCTTCCTTAATCCCGAGAAAGGAGTCGGATACACGAAAACCGAGACCAGATATGCAAAGATTAGGGGCAGCAGGCCTCGATTAACTATATACGCCTTTCCGGTTTACTCCGGAAGTCACGTTATTTCAATTTAAAAGTTTTTCTCCAAAAAGAGTGAGATAGATGGCCGACACGAATCGACTGCTAAAGAAAAAGTATGACGTACGGGGACGAGCCACTTGTAATTTGAGGTGGCGAACACGTATCTTAAGTTAAATAAATTAAAAATATGATTAAAAAATTGCAATCCATTGCGACCGCGTGACAATAAAATAATTGCTCGTTGTCTGTTTCACTCGGTGAGAACACTAAAATTCCAATTCGTAGTGTTCGGATTCACTCCCCTTTATTCGACTCGTTGTTATAATTATAAATGTCGCATACAATAATAGAAAAGTTTTTATTTGTTTTTAAAATAACTACTAATAAGAAAACTCAACGATTACACTATACACGCGTATTAAACAATGTTTATTGTATCAATATCGATAACGAAAAGTAATTTGTGTAAACGTTGGAATAAGATTTTAAAGAAAGAATTCAAATATTATTTTTTAAATAATTTAAAACTTTTTACGTTTTCGCGATTTCGAAATATTTACAGATTTCGTATTCTAATTTTACGTTCGAACACGTCACATTTCTTTTTAAGGACGTTTCATCCCGTAGCCGACAGAGCGATTAATCTTCTCCTTTTGTTCGACTTCTTGTTTTATTTAACACCCAAAGGAAGAAAATTTAGAAAGAACAAGAGAATTTTAAGAAAAATAACGAGACAGGTTGGTAGAAAACTCTCAGAGTCCGGCAATAATTTGAAAGAAATATTTGTAAATTTTAGTTTTCTTTCTAGATGATCGCCGAAAAGATCAAATTGCGCGAAGGCGAAGAAAGCGGCATGGAAAACAACGAAAACCCAAAATCCATATTGGACTTCCTGTTGGATGCGAGAGATAACAACCCGGAACTGACGGTGGAAAGCATCTGCGAAGAAATCGAATTTTTTCTGGGCGCCGTAAGTGCAGTATATTTTATATCGGATTATAAAATCTGGAATCGAACAGATTCGACTGAAATTCCGTCTCGGGGTATTTATATATTTGCTATAATATTAAATATACGGTGGATGAAATGTCACTTAACCCAGCTTTTATAAAATAAACTTGGAAATTCTATACTAGATTCGGTTTTTCGGAAATTCCGGCATTTTCGCAATTCGATGGCGTCGATCTGTATCGCCGTCCGATATTTCTGAAACTGGAACCCGCAAAAACAAAATGCGATTAACTGAATTTTGGACCACCCGACACGTAATTTTCCGTAAAGTTTTCAGTATTGTTCAGTTATTTATTCTGTATGTAAGTGAATACAAACCTAGCCGATAGAAAGAAAAAAACTTTATTCGTTTCATATTAGTTCATTAGGTTTTCTGGACTAAAAGCTCCATATTAAAATTATTTTAATTATAGAAAAATGTGACCTCCGTCAACAATATATATTCCAGCAGCTCTTTTTCGATATTCTCGGGAAGANTATATATATTATTTTTAGAGGTACGAAGCGTATATTATTCTAATGAAAAATGTATTTCAGATACGGTTCTTGGAACGAAAGGCGATTCTATTTTTAGAAAGAGCAGTTCTTACCATGCAAAATTAATAGATGCGTAAGTATTCAATTGGGAATGTTCTTTCTTCTGTATGGCAATACAGTAAGGTCTCTTTTTATGCGGATTATTTTTATGCGATTTTGAAGTTGTGCGATTTGTATTTCATCCAAAAATTTCTTGGACAAACATACATATAGGCTTGTTTAGGAAGCCCGCGTATAGACAGTCTCCAAAAATCGTGGAACGCTCAAAGCTCACTCAGAGCCGTAACTAGGCAGGTGCAACAGGTGCACCCGCACAGGGCCCACTTGGAAGGGGGGCCCAAACTGTTGTTCTCAAGAAATTATATTTTTAAATTTAAAATTTTTCCGTCTTTCTACAGCGCGGTTTGGCGATTACATTTCGCCTTACTTAGACCCTAGATGTCTGCTCACCAGTGTTCCCTGTTCCCAACTGATGCGACTTTTAGAGGGACGTAGTGAGGTAGCGGAGACCTCAGACAAATCGGTCAAAAGTAGCGACTTTTGAGATTTTTTAACTCTTTTTTTTTTCGTTTATTAAGAAATCTCTTTTCTATACTTTTTGGTTTGTTTTAAGAATATGATCAATAATAGCATCTGTTAATATTGTTGGCCATAAAGCTATATCATTTATTTCTTCCATGTATCTATATATATCGAAGCGTTTTTCTGGACTATTTCTATCTGCGTTTTCGCAATCCTTTCTTTCAGTAGCATTTTAAAGACTGCGGGAGCCCCTTCGGGGCCCTACGCGCCCGCATAGTTCGCTTACCGCTTAATCCGCCGTTCAGGAATACACCACATATGCGTACACTATAAAGCAAAAAATGATGTCAGAATTTCTGCATGCCTTTTACAACCTCGAGACTAAGATTTTATTTGGGAGTTACCGTTTCAATTTAGTAATTTTTAAAAAATCCTCGGACAGATTTATTTTTGTTACAAAATGTTACCTTTACAGATTTATAGCTCTGCACACTGTAGAAAAATCTAGAAATACAGTTTTGTATATCGTAATAATATTAGTAGTTGCCAGAGCTCTATAAAATAGAGAAAAATCTATAAATTTGAAAACTATAAACATAAATTTAAATTTCTCAAAAAATAAATTAAGATAATGGAAATAGATAAAACACCAAATGAAAGAAGTAACTTCACACCCGAAAAATTATTTAAAATACAAATTTACAGTGTTCTTGACACTATTGTGTTAAATAGATTGGCGTTATGAAAAAATGAAAACTATCTGTGACGATTTTTGCTTTCTCTGTGGCTCGTCTTTACAATACATGAGTGTTGCTGATTTAAAAAAAAATCAGCTGCAGATCTCGCTATTAAATATAGCAAAGATTTAAAAAAGTACGAATTCACAAGTGAAATTGAAAGTTTTAA
>NW_019385780.1:39094-62334 GCF_000671375.1 Centruroides sculpturatus
ATTTTTCGGATAACGAATCATGTACGAAAAAATATATTAATTTGTCCCATGTTGAAATTTTTCTCCGTTGCGTGTCGCTTCGCGTTGAATTTTCGTCGATGTTAAGCCTAACGAAGACTATTGTATCGTTAAAAATTATTTTTTTATTTTGTACAAACATATAAAAACAATAAAAAATTATACTTCAGATGTTAATTTAGTATCAAAAACGTAAAATATTTGAGTAACCCAAGAAATAGCCGAAGATTGCAGCGCCATAGCACTAGCGAAAATTTAAATTTGCCGACTGGAATGCTTTCGGATAACAGACGTTTCGGATAACCAGCTTTCGGATAAACGACGCTCTACTGTAATCAACTGATGCGTAAATGTCGCTACTGTATAATTATCTCGGCTCGAGCGAATCGGAATGCGATCCTTATCTGGCTACAATTCAAACAAATTACACACCTATAAATTTCCACTGTCGTCCGTCTTCGTTTGCCCGTTCCGTCCTTCCTTAATCCCGAGAAAGGAGTCGGATACACGAAAACCGAGACCAGATATGCAAAGATTAGGGGCAGCAGGCCTCGATTAACTATATACGCCTTTCCGGTTTACTCCGGAAGTCACGTTATTTCAATTTAAAAGTTTTTCTCCAAAAAGAGTGAGATAGATGGCCGACACGAATCGACTGCTAAAGAAAAAGTATGACGTACGGGGACGAGCCACTTGTAATTTGAGGTGGCGAACACGTATCTTAAGTTAAATAAATTAAAAATATGATTAAAAAATTGCAATCCATTGCGACCGCGTGACAATAAAATAATTGCTCGTTGTCTCTTTCACTCGGTGAGAACACAAATTCCAATTCGTAGTGTTCGGATTCACTCCCCTTTATTCGACTCGTTGTTATAATTATAAATGTCGCATACAATAATAGAAAAGTTTTTATTTGTTTTTAAAATAACTACTAATAAGAAAACTCAACGATTACACTATACACGCGTATTAAACAATGTTTATTGTATCAATATCGATAACGAAAAGTAATTTGTGTAAACGTTGGAATAAGATTTTAAAGAAAGAATTCAAATATTATTTTTTAAATAATTTAAAACTTTTTACGTTTTCGCGATTTCGAAATATTTACAGATTTCGTATTCTAATTTTACGTTCGAACACGTCACATTTCTTTTTAAGGACGTTTCATCCCGTAGCCGACAGAGCGATTAATCTTCTCCTTTTGTTCGACTTCTTGTTTTATTTAACACCCAAAGGAAGAAAATTTAGAAAGAACAAGAGAATTTTAAGAAAAATAACGAGACAGGTTGGTAGAAAACTCTCAGAGTCCGGCAATAATTTGAAAGAAATATTTCTAAATTTTAGTTTTCTTTCTAGATGATCGCCGAAAAGATCAAATTGCGCGAAGGCGAAGAAAGCGGCATGGAAAACAACGAAAACCCAAAATCCATATTGGACTTCCTGTTGGATGCGAGAGATAACAACCCGGAACTGACGGTGGAAAGCATCTGCGAAGAAATCGAATTTTT
Organism: Centruroides sculpturatus; assembly: GCF_000671375.1. NCBI lineage: Eukaryota > Metazoa > Arthropoda > Arachnida > Scorpiones > Buthidae > Centruroides > Centruroides sculpturatus. Next base: position 40,627 of record NW_019385780.1, read on the forward strand.
TCTGGGCGCCGTAAGTGCAGTATATTTTATATCGGATTATAAAATCTGGAATCGAACAGATTCGACTGAAATTCCGTCTCGGGGTATTTATATATTTGCTATAATATTAAATATACGGTGGATGAAATGTCACTTAACCCAGCTTTTATAAAATAAACTTGGAAATTCTATACTAGATTCGGTTTTTCGGAAATTCCGGCATTTTCGCAATTCGATGGCGTCGATCTGTATCGCCGTCCGATATTTCTGAAACTGGAACCCGCAAAAACAAAATGCGATTAACTGAATTTTGGACCACCCGACACGTAATTTTCCGTAAAGTTTTCAGTATTGTTCAGTTATTTATTCTGTATGTAAGTGAATACAAACCTAGCCGATAGAAAGAAAAAAACTTTATTCGTTTCATATTAGTTCATTAGGTTTTCTGGACTAAAAGCTCCATATTAAAATTATTTTAATTATAGAAAAATGTGACCTCCGTCAACAATATATATTCCAGCAGCTCTTTTTCGATATTTTCGGGAAGAATTGGCTTTCTACCTAGTGTCTTTTTCGCAAATTGATCCGGACGAATGTCTGCTGGCAAAGAGAGAGCTGGCAAAATGGTTTTTGGCACCTCAAAATTTTGCAGCTTCTTCGGCCCCACTTTCTTGTCCCTTACCGTATTCGCCGCCTCTGCCATTTTTTCCCGGCTCCGTGTTTGACTCTTCGGGATTTCTTTTGGCTGGTTCGGCCGGGCTCCAGGCATATGAAAATTTAAGAAATATCAATTAGGAAAAATTGGTTTAAAAGAACACTTATCTATCCAGAACAGTTTTTTAACCGAAATAACTTCAGAATTTTGCTAGATGTACTTTATTTATAGTTTTAGGTATATATTTCTAATTTTTTTCATTTACTTTCTATTTTTTCATTCATCCACCACATACTTTTACAAAAATCATTCCACGGTTTGAATTTGTGGCTAATACGAAACCCCAGAGGAGTCGGATTCCGTATTAACAGAACCATCTTGAGTTAACTTAATTTTTGTCGAAACGAAACTTTAAAAATGTATCAGACAGATTAACGGGTACTGTACTGTACCCCTAGGCTTCTAGAACGGGACACGCGCACCGATGAACCTACAACTACACGATTTATATTTTAAAATAATTAAATTCACTTACCATTCAGAAGTTTGGAATTGCGAAAAACGCAAACGTCCCGTTTCGTCCAGCGCAACCTCGTAACTGAAATGGGAGGCGTCCTCCCCTGGCTATGGGTGTTTGCCTAGCGCAGTTCGGCCACAATTTGCTAGAGTTCGTCTCTATTATCGGTCTGAAATGGAGGGGCTCCGATAATGTCACCTTCTCCTCTAAATAATAGTATTTATATATGGGTGCGAAAGGTACGGAAGCTGCGAAATTTTGTATTTTACTACAATTGAACGACGAGAGTGGTCTTTCCAATTAGCGAAGATTTCCACTCGATAGACCACTCGCTCTTTCAAAAGTCTGGAAGATTTGACGCTTTTATCCTCGATATATGTAAATAAAAAGACCCAAAGGTTTGGAATTTCGGAGTACGGTTTCACTCAATTCTCCGCGAGTTTTTCCACAATGTCCGAGTCTAAGGCAATTACCGTACGTAGGACATATTATAATTCGAATGACGTCGAATAATATTCCAGCAAGATGAATGTACCACGTTTTCGACGTTTAGTTACTATAAAATATTAAACTCGGTATACGTTTCTCGCACCATTCTGTATACACGATGAGAACGAGTGGAAATTGCGTATTTTATATAAACATTTTGTTTTTTGTTGGAAATTCTTATCTAAGCGCGTCATCTCGACACGCTTACGTAACAATTCCCACGCTCTAGTCAATATTTTCTAATACGTATAAAAATTAGTGATGTAACGAATATTCGGTTACTATTCGATATTCGGCCTATTCGGCCTGTTTTTCACTATTGGGCCGAATACCGAATACCTAGAAACAGGAGTAAGAAATAACAAAAATACAGTAAATTAATCATTTTGGTATTTAGATTTAATGTTATCGGGTTAGTGTTGTTTGTTTATATTTATTTATAACTTATAACACGCAAAAAATAAAAAAGCAAATAATATTAGTCACGTGTATTCACAATTTATAATTACAAAGATCGGCACACGTACTGTACACACCTATTCGTTCGAGAATCGTCGCACATCCGAGGGTCCGACCCTGCCTATCCTTCGTTTTAAGCGCTCGTCTTCGCTCTTTCGTTTCTCTTTCCTCTATCGCTCTAGTCCACGTACGCCTACGCGTACATCATAATACGCTCTCGCGATACTTTCCATTCGTCAGTTTTCCGTCGTAGATTTCCCATTTTACAATTACGTGACTCGTAGCCCGGTGATAACGGAGAAAAGACAGAGATAGGACGTCGGTATAAATCGCAGTTACGATTTCGCACATTCGAGACAGCTCGGTAGCCCGAACGGTCCGAGGCTTTCGCCCGTGCACGCTAAGTCACTTTAATTACAAGTATTTAGCTTTCCGAAGTCTAAGACGACAATTGTTTGGCATTGACGGCCGCGAATTCCGTGCCAATATGCTGCCTCGACTTGTTCGATTATGTTAACGATTCAATTTCATATTTATTTTCACATTTTCACTTCGCGGTCCTTCTCTGTTTTTTTTTCCGTTATTTACACGTGTAGGTCATTTCGTTGTTATCCACATTTGATATCATTATTTATCGCATACTTCCATGACGCTCTTGTCTGTCCGCTACAACTGTCAAGAATTAACGCGGGCCAATAGAGAGCGGGGTTCTCCCCGTGATGCGGTTTTCGCGCCAAGTTTCGTATGTGCGTTCATCGAGCCGAATAGTTTGGCCGAATATTCGGCTATTCAGCCACGCTCCTGGCCGAATATTCGGTATTCGGCCCGAGGCCGAATATACTATTCGTTGCAACACTAATAAAAATTATCAATCAATCAATTATTTATTCGATCCGGCTTTTCGACTTTACAAATTGGGCCCAAAAACTTCAAATACAACTTAATTACGTACTGTACAATACGGTGATTATCATTATTCGGGTACAGTTATATATCGGTCGAATTTAGTATAATAAAAATTATAATATATTAATATTTAAATCGGCATATGGTATTGAAATTGTATGTTTAAACGTTAGGCGTACGACACGACTTCGTTAACCGTCAGCTGGACGTTGTACTTATTAAGTCAAAACGAAGATATTCAAAAGAAAGTCCACGAAGAGTTGGACGCCATATTTGGAACCGACACCGATCGATCAATCACAAACGAGGATTTATACGAAATGAAATACATGGAATGCGTTATAAAGGTAAGAATTGTTTTTAAATATCCGCTACATCGTTTATAATTACTTGTCTATAATATACAGTATATAACTTTAAATATTATAAAAATAATCGTACATTTTATAATTTTAATACATTAAAAAAGTTGACAAGTTCTATTGGTAAATTAATTTTTAAATAGTTAGCAACCGTTAAACAATTTAACTGGCTACGTCCTTAAAAACGGCTAATTTTGTAGATATTATAACCAGGGCTGTGGAGTCGGAGTCGTGCAGTTTTGGTGTTTTAGCCGGAGTCGGAGTCGGAGTCGTCAAAAACTCCGACGACTCCGACTCCTTTTTACTTCCCAACTTGTTATGTATATAAAACGGAAAAGTATTGGAATCGTGTCAAATTTGACCCTCCAAGTTTTTTTTTTTTTTAATTTGCAAATCTACACGTTCGGAGACCTCCCGCACCTCTCAAAAAAGTCAATAAAGGGGAAAAATTCGCGCGTGCGTGTGTGTTTGTGTCTAATTTGTTTAATTTCTTTATTTTCTGTTTCGAGATATTAAACAATATCTCAGAACGGGTAAAGTTTAAGAAACGAAATATGGCACTGTAGCTCGCGTATAAAGGGGCATTAATACTATTAAATTTTGGTTCTTAATAAAAGGTCGACGGGGTGAAGACATAAAAATGGTCGTATGTCATCTTAATTAATATTTTACTCGTTATTAACGTTCAAAATTAAAAAAATAAATAAATAAAACTCGTCTTTACCCTGAAAGTAAGCTTTTTTGCATTTTATAATAGTACAGTAAAACCCGTTAAGACGTTCTGGCTTAAGATGTTAGAATGTATATGGGGACACGATTTAGTTCAACCACTTTGACGCTAAATAACTAACTCCTGCGTTAAACCATCCGACTCCGATTCCGACCACTCCGACCACAGAAATTATTAGGCTTCAAACGGAGTGAACAAATCACGTCCCTCACACACAGTATAACATCCACCACACATATAGAAAAAACCTTCGAATCTTTTGTATATCTCGAAATTTCGAGGTGTCCCGAGTCCAAAAATGTAAACATTTGGGAGGGGTCATTTTACGACCGAGCGCTACACTTTTCCTCTGTTATATATAACAGCCGGAAAAGTAAAAATTATCGAATACATATTTACATATTACTTATAGGAGTATTTTAGCTTAGGAATAAAAACTTTCTACGTTCTATCTTTATTACAATTCTATTTATTGAATTTTTTATGCTGAGGTCACGCGATGACATCAGAATTTCCGGGTCTCTTTCGGTAACGAGTCCGCCCTTTGTCGGAGTAGGAGTCGGTAGATTTTTACGCGACTCCACAGCCCTGATTATAACACTCGCGGATGACGCGTTTTTAGAATAGACGTTACGACTACGAACGGGGCAATCCCGAAAAAGGGATTAGGAATTTTTCTCCGAGTTGGTGATCCCCTTCCCTACAAAATCAATATTTTTACCAACAGAAAATCAAATTTTTAAGTCTGCTTTTTTATTAATAAAGAAACATCTTAAGCCTTTCGTTTGATTATAAAAGAAATTAAATTAGAGCAGTTATAGTTTCGTCGACTAACGCTGAAACGACACGTTATATTTGATGTACTGTACGGTACATTTCGTCGCCATTTTCGTGCGTGTCGAGCTTTGTCTCGCCTCTCGTTATAAAAAAATTATTATTTCTAAATTACAAGTTTATTTAATTTGTCTGAATTAGAACATATATATTTTTAAGAACCTAGATAAGGATTAAGAAATACATATATTTATTTATATTATGTTTTTGTAGGAGACCATGAGGCTTTACTCACCCGCTCCTATAATCTCTAGGAAAGTCAACAAATCTATAGTTTTTGGTAAGGAAGAATATTTTTCAATTATACGCGCATTTTTCGGCGAAAGGAAATTAAAGGCGTATTTCTCCGTCGTTAAACGTGTGGCAAAGTTATTTACTGCGGAATGTGTTTTTAAATTTTGATTTTTAGAAATTCTAGAAATTTGAAACGGTGGATTAAATTCTGAAATTAGATACGAAAGTAACACTATAAATTTATCACTCTTAATAGTGCAGAGGAATTATAATGACACGTCTTCCGCTAATCGACTTTCGTCCCGTCCTGCAATCGAACATCCGAAATGAAATAATAATAATTCATTCGTATAAAAAGTTTTTGCAATTTTAAGCCTTAGAAAACAATAGATTTATTTTATAGATTGGGAGTAGAAGTATAATGTTTAACTTTGTTATAAATTCTACCGTTTCGAGAAGGAAACTTTGATTCTTATTCTTTCAGGAGATAAAGTCTATTCCAAAGACTGGATATTTGTTGTTTCCATCTTCCATCTTCATCGCAATCCGAATGTCTACGAAAATCCTAATATTTTCGACCCGGATAGATTTCTTCCCGAAAATTCTTCCAAACGCAAACCTTACTCCTATATTCCATTTTCGGCGGGTCCCAGGATGTGTCTGGGTGAGAAACTTCGGCAAATAAAGTAAAATTAAGAAATGATTAATAGGTGTGTACGGTGATTAACGCGTCCGATTATTTCTTACAGGATATCGCTTGGCCATGATGGAAATTAAGCTGATTCTGGCAACTATCTTAAGAAATTCGAAGGTAGAATGCGGGGACGAAACCATTTCACTCTACTTCAGAATTACTCTTAATCCTAGTCGTCCACTCCAACTCAAATTTAAACCCAGAAAAACATAAGTTTTCCCTACATTTAATTGTGCCGTAGAAGTTTTCGAGTATTTGTTATCGTTTAAAGTATTTCCTATTTTGCATTACGTTCCAAATGAAAATGCTTTCGCACTTTGTAATTAATCGCAACGGCACGAATAAATGAAATTTCACCTATTCCGCGCGGAGTCCACAGACTATTTTCGTATCCAACACCGGGTAGAATTAGATGAAAAACTTCAAAGCACTAATTTTGGTTTAGAACTTTTAAAATTCTTCTCTAACAAACAGAACTTGGAAATTCTTATTGTTTTTTATTCTCCGAGTATAATTTTAACGAATAAAATGTTGCTGAAACTCAATGGTTCGAGCAATCGATCAGCCTGGAAATATTTTATTCCTTATCTTTTTCTCAAAAATATAAAAGGAAATGATCTTCGATCGTCGGAGTCGCATCTATTAATATATCTAGGAGAAGGATGATTGGCCGCACTCGGTGGTATAGCCAATGGGAAGGAAGGAGAAGGGGGAAAAGGAGAGAGGAAGGGAGGAAAAGTGGAATGGGTAAAAAATAAAGAACCTCGGCCACCCCATTCCGATTATTATACCATATACTTATTTAAATCCCGCGCAGGGGTGAGTATTATCAGAAGGTGTACATTAAGAACTAATTTTACATAAGTAATGCCCATATATACGGAATGAGGGGAAAAAACAGACAGTATGCTTAATCAATATTGGTTAGCTTATTATTGCAGTTTTTGTAGGAATGAAGGTTCCCGTGAGCCTATGGGTAGTTGATTCTAGAAATCCGGGTTTGGAAATTGTGCAGGGTTTTAATCAAGTTTATCGTAGCCTTGTAGATCCGAGAGTGTGGTATGGCAGTACGGGCGTGGTTTGGTCTTATTGGGAGCTTCCTTTGCTAAGAAACCAGCTCTGTCATTCCAGATATTGTCGAAATGTCCTTTTACCCGGTAGCATCGAATACTCAGGATGTCCCGATTGTGTAGTAATATTTTGACAGACTCATTGATAATAGAGAGTTATAACCGGATCTCATCGCTTTATGTTAAAAATTATTGGCACAAATAGAATTCGATGGCAAAGTTACAAAATTTGCAACTGAAAACTTGGAAAACATAAATAAGTAGAAATAAGTAGAAATAAATTTTTGAAAGAATGTTCTGTTTTAGTGTTCTGTTTCACTTTATTATAAAATCAGCTAATATTTTTTTCCCTCCGCAACTAGTTTTGTTTGTGAATTTCGCTTTTGTTCTAGACATATAAATTTAAACGATAGGCCCCGGAAACTATTTGCTCCAGGTCCTACGTAACCTACTCTTAATCGGGCAATTTCGGTTTGTTTAATATGTAGGGACTGATGCCGTTTGAAATAGCATAATCGAAATCGTTTCAATCGACACGATTTCTCATAATAAACTGTAAAGCTAAAAGTAGGCTAAACTTCGCATAGGTTAATGGCGAAGTTGCCTTTTTCTTTACGCTACTGAAGAAATTTACACACATCAATCTTCCTCTCTTATCTTACGAAGTGTTATTGTGATTCGTATAATGGCAATTCCGGTATAGAGCTGGCTTCGGGGAGGATTAGGACTCGCTTATTAATTTTATTTGTTACCTTTTTCATTTTAAGGAATTTTCTTTTGTAACGTTACAGTCGGAGGCGTAATCTCGGGTCAATGACGACTTCAGCTATTGTGTGTAAAAATTAAAAAAATAAAAACCAACTCCGATATAATGCTATTTCCATTACTATTTAATATTATGTTACGAAGCCAATAAATATTTCGCGCTTTTCATATAATTTGAATTACAACGCCCGTTGTATAGTAAATTATAAAGAAAAATTATCCGCCACAAAAACTTGAAATATTACTTTAGTTTTTTAAAGTTAATATTAGCAATAACGTCCCGAAAACGCTCTGCATTTGCAGACGACTTTATTACGATCGAAAGTTTGTATCTTTTTGTCACTCAGACGTTTCCACGAAGTGAAAAGATCCTCTCGCCACAGGCAATTTCCTCTTCCTTTGCACATGGTTTGGCTACAACGATTGACATTCCACGAGACGATGGAAACTGCGGGAATTACCGTCTCTTTCACGTACTTTAACATCCGTTGACACAATTCTCTGCTTAACATGTTAAACGAAGAGCTCCAGATAATGGCGCCGTCCAGACCCAGCGATGCGATTTGTCCGAGCAGGCGTTTGAAATCCTCCTTTAAAAATCCGATACAAAAATGTTAGACGAGATTAATTTCGACTTTAAATTCTGCAATTCTTTCAAAACTCACTTTTGGGAGAGTTTCGTTCGTTCCCGGAAAAATGTAATTAATATAAGAATAAATGGGTGCATTACGCGACACTCTCATAGCTTCTCGAAGTCGCGAATACGTCCACCACGATCTTCGAAGCGTGTCGTGCTCTTCCACGTGATATTTTCGTACGTATATCGAAGGACATATGGCGCTCGACTGATCCCACAACCACGACAATCTATAAATATAAATCGCGCGATTATTTAAATAGCGGTAATCACTATTAATTTAAATATTTACTTATTATTTGATTTCCGCGTGCCAACGCTGCACAAATACGGGAAAGATCGATTTTCGCCGACGCCGTGATAACAATCGGGAAAGTTATAGTAACACCATCGAGCGTGAGGTCTCATACTTTGAGCCAGCTTCAAAGTGTTCAGCATCCATTTTCTAGAGTAAAAGTATAATCAATTTCAAAGAAAATCTTAAATAAAGATTAAAAATATATATTGGTAAACGCAAAGTTTCATACTACAAGAGTGTTACTGCGTTACTTTTATAAAAATCTCGAGTTTTTACCTTAGCCTTTTCTCTGATATGTCGATAAAAACTGCCCAACATTCGTCTAATCACGGGAAGAATCGACAATGGCAAAAAAACTTTGATTTTATTTTCAGATAGATATGTATGCGTCTATCGTATTTTTTACTACCAACGCGTTTCGTTTATTTTTTATTTCCTGTTATACAATTGTTTATGAACAACGGGAAGTGCGTAGCGCGATTTACACGTTTTAGGACTTAACTTTTCGTGTAGAGACATGGGAGCCAACTAAGGAACAGTAAGGCGCGGGCACGCTTCCTAGCGCACGCCCGGACAACCCAGCAAAGAGAAGGTCGAATCGCGTATTGACACTACGTCGTCGTCGCGGCCAATGCCGAAGGAAATTTCTCTGATAAAATCATTGCGGAAAAAAAAAAAAAAAACGTATTTCGCTTACCGTCGCGAAGTCCAGATAGTTGTATAGGGATGGCGAGACATCTCCCAAACCGAAAAAATTAAAATTTCAAACGTGACGTATCTAAAGAGTATCGATATTTTTTCGACTGGCGAGACGTGTCGTAGATCTTTTGTGTTACATTTATGTCTCTTTCCACCCGCGAGTACCGAGAGGATCTTCTTTCCGGGCTCCCAAAAGAGCGGAAGACGGCGACGTTGCGCTCCCGTCATATAAGCCAGGTCGAGGACGAAGTTTTAAACGCGAAAACGTGTACGTCGTGTTTAAAACTTCGGCCTTGCGGGAAGCCTAGAAGTTTTAAACGATAGTCGGTGGAATCACGCTCGACATTTCAAACTCCGTCGTCAAACTTCTAGGCTTAAAGGAAAGCGGCGCCGAACGTCCGACGTACGCGTTTTCGCGTTTAAAACTTCGGCCTCGACCTGGCTATAGTCTTCGGGGCAAAGGCCCACGAAAAATCACAGAAGTTCTCGGGGGTTCGATTCCCGGTTTCCCAAAGCGATAGGTCCTCTTTAACGTCCGGACGGCTCATCAGTAGCCTAATGGACAAAACAACCGAACTCGTGGCCAGTCTGGGCGGAAGGTTGGCAGTTGACCCACGGACTAATCTGATGGAATTTCTCGGATTTTTTTCGGGCGTCTAACACGTAAACGGAGGTCAGTTTTCCGTAGAAAGTCCTCCGGAAGGCATCTCCTTCCGGGCAGATCGTCCTGGCGCCAGGTCGCCTTACTTCATCGGTCCTACGACTTCGATTATCCGGCCGACAGATAACGCGTGGTTTAGGAATTATTCGTTCCTGAAGGGAGAAGAGCAAATGCGGAGTTTTGTAAAGTATCGGATCGTCGCCCGAAACGCATTCGTCACGTTTGGTTTCTAGAACTTTTCCCTGTCGCAGAATAACGCGCCGGATTACAAACGTGCAAGTTTCGACACGAGAAACAGCCCCACTCTATCATTGCTCTCACTGGCCAGTTTTGTCCCCATCGGACTATTTTCTATTACGCCGGTGCAAACCGAAGCGTAGTAGACAAAGGCAGTAGGAAAAAAGGAATTATCTGCGGCTGTTCAAAAATTGCATCCCCGCGCCGAAGCCTTCAATATAAAATGAATATCGTCTTTCTTTCGTGCATAAGAGTAACCGTAATATTTGTTGAGTGAAAAAAAAACCATTTTCAGCCGTCTTTCGTCATATTATTTTGATTTAGAGTTATACCACTAAATTGTCTTTTAGACAAATTAAAAATTAATTTACATAAATCCTTCAAGTTCTATAACTATTGTCACTATAGAGTAATTATTTAGGTATAAATTTTTGTACTTAGCATATTTTTCCCAACTTGTTTTAGCCATTCGCCGGACGTCCCGAAGTTTCCAACCGGGATGTTTTTCCTTCTCCAGTTCTATCGATTTATTTCTGTATACGGTCATGTCGAGCCAATTAGTTTCCCAAATGGGTCTCCACGATTCCCAATCGATGACGGCGATTCCTCGAAAATTTCTATTTGGAATAACCTTTTCGATACTTTCTCTCGAAGCTTTCGCGTGTTCCGAAAAGTCCGCATTCTGAAAAACAAAACAATTGCAGATTCGTAACACGGTGGCCCAAAATCTCGGTTTACCGCGTTTTGTTTCGTCCGTTTCGGTACGCGCCATTGCTTTGGTTTGGTTTATTGTTGTTTTGTGGTTCGAGAGCCTGGCGGGCCATGCTGAGTCAATTATATGGTAAAATTTGTAAATAAACATACAAGTGTAAACGGTACTCGTAAAGGGAGCAGTTAAAATAAAATATAAAATACCAATACGCAACATAATACATTGATGCGTTAAAGTGAAAAAAACAACAAAAAACAGCTTAAAAGCAGTAAATATATACGTGCGTGACAAAATGATCACTCACGATGAGCTAAAATAAGAAAACTATATCAACAAATATAATATAATACTGTTGAAAGAACAATAAAAACTGAATAAATCAATCAACGAGAACAAAACCGGTAAGAGTAGAAAAAACATAAAACGTGTCTCGTAAGACAGAGTTAAAACAGCAGAATTCTTTTGGTCATTTAGACGGTGAATGTTTAGCACGTTCCTTAACTTTTCTCCGACGTGGACACTACATCCGTGTCCTTTTCGGCTTCAGAGTAGTCTAAAAACTCACAGGAGGAGTGTGGATTATCAGATATTATCGTATCTTTAAAGACTATTATGTTGCTCGGAGATTTTCGGCCGTTACTCTTTTTTTGCTGTCACTTAAAAAGTTAAGAGGGTTCGTTTGGTATAGTTCGGGGATTTAGGTGGCGTGTTCTATTTCGAATGTGCATCAGTTTGAGTTATCGAGCCTCGCCGATGTCGTGTAGGGGATTTATGTGGTGATACAGAAGTACTTTTTGAACAGCGATAGATTTGACAGATTTAGTTACGGCAGTGACGTAAGAAGTCCGCTGGCGTGACATAGGAGGCACCGTTATGTTTCTGGCCTCGGCAAAAGTAATGTTCACGCAACGAGGCTCAGTACTACACGCAGTGGAGGATTTCTGCACGGGCCTCATAAATCGAAGGTGCCTCAAAATTCAGCTTTCAAAAAAAAAATTTATTTTATTTAATTATTATTTCTTTTCATAATAAAATAATTAATAATTCAGCAGTATTCCCTAAATTAAATTGACAAACGAATAACGCCATTTATGACATGTTTTGCGAATGGTAATTAGTTTTAAATTTAAAAATAAATTATTTTTTATGTCCCTGGATTACTAGATTTTTTTGTTTTTAACACATTTACCTATTGAAACGTAATCATTTTTGTACTAATAAGTTTCAATTTTCATAATTAATACAATCTGAACATCAGTAACCTTTTAAATACAGCCAGGTAGTTATAATTTTATATTGGTTAATTTTCAATAGTATTTCCCAATGTCTCACTGTTTTTGGGCCAGCTGTATAGTGTATACCAGAATAAAAAACGTGCGCGTAGAACGCACACTGTACGGTGTAGGGGTAGTGAAAATATTTAGTGAAAAGCCTCAAAATTGAATTGCGCCTGGGACCTCCAAAGAGGTAAATCCGCCCCTGACTACGTATGGTACTTTTATGCACTGGAAAAACATAAAAATACCATCACATCTGGCACGGAGACTGGTGCCGCGGCACGATATCTTTGAATAGGCAAACCGTTGGCATTGATGACAGAGCGGCGGATTCAGTATATACGGACCGGTCCATCGTAAGTATCGCGCAATTACAAAAGAAGGCAATTCGAGGTGTTAAATGTTAGAATGACGATCATCGAGGAGATCTGTTGCCCGTCTCGACGAATGTTAATTCGACAGACTGCCACTACGCCTCGAGCGGACAGCTGGTCAAGACTCGAGGCTTTTGGCACGGAGAGATCATTTCCCGATATCGCTCCACGAAAATAACCCAGTGTGGTATGTGAAGAAACAGAAATTGGAATATCTCCTAAAATCTTTATTCTCATATTGCTTCACTAATACTGTTTCCTAGTTTTTGAATTTTCTAAGGATTGCAATAGACTTTATCAAGTTTTAGATTAGAAAGGGAGATCGAGCCCCCAACGTATTTGAGTCTAAAATCAGAAAACTTGTGCGAATAGGTCCAGGCACGGAGTCATTTATTATTTGTTAATACCTCCACGATTAAAAAAGTAAGTACAGCTCCCAGTGATTATACCCCGATCGAGCCGAAGGAGGGAATGCGCAACAGTGTGCATAAGCAACACCTACTTACGAAGCAAAGACTCCCGGGAGCTATAGGCTACTCTCACACTGCAGCCAGGCAAAAGAATTATCTACCGATCAGTCGACTCTGAGCAAAGGTTCCAAAGGATTCGACGATCAGCCGATTGATTCGAACGGAGTACGATTCAATCGGCTGATCGGCTGGTCCAGCCGCCCGTCTATCCGTCAAGGGTCGAAGCAGTGTGTGGGAAACGTTACGTCGCCCTTCAACCGTCGGGATCCATCTTTCCGGCGTACGACTATCCACGCAAACACGTCGGTGGCCAACTCCACGGGAATGGCAACGTAAATCGGACAGAAACAATAATGCAATACACGGAAGGCAAAACGAGTCGGCATTGTAGTTGTTTGGAGCCACGGGGCGTCGATTCGGAAAGAACAGCCTAAGCAGCCCGACGCCTGACGATACGCACGAATCGCGAACCCAATTTAAAACGACGTTCCTTCTTTAAATTCGTTTTCATAAGTCAACGATTCGGTCTTGGCGGTGGTTAAGCATCTTTTGCAACAACCTGTATATTTTTAACGGCATTGCGTATTTTAGCCGTTATTATTAATATAATCTTTAAGATTTCGTACGTACGAGTTAAAATCTTTCTCGTATATAAGACGGATTATTTCTTTCGTTTTTGATTTTTCTGTGTCTGGCAATTTAATACGGAGAATTAGAGAAACGTACAAAATTTTACTTCGAATCTTAAATTATTTCGAAGTTTAATTAATAAAATTAAATTTCAGAAATATGTTTTTTCGAAAAATAGCTGAAATAGAGTGAATAATTAGCGATTTCGTATAAAACCGGGTGGATTAAATAAAAGCGTACGGTTACATTAATTAAAAAACAAGACGGAATTTTTGGAAAATACCAAACGAAACTCACCCGTAACAATCCACCGTTGACGTCACCGAAAATCGGATGAATGTAAGGATATTTTCCTAATTGACTCTCGTAAAACAGAACGATTTTATCTCCGTTGAAGCGTTCGCCTCGATTAACTAAAACATTTGCCGCCGACAGCCATCGAGTGACGTTAACGCCGAAGTTCTCGCTGCACATAATGGAAGGAGCGTTCCAATATACGTTAAAATCCCCCGTGACCGTCAGGGCGGCCCAAAACAGCGCCACGGCTAACACCCGGGCGGCATTCATGGCCGAGGGACCAGGCAATTTTGTACGGGAAAGCAATTTTATAGTCGACGCCGGATATAAAAGCGCTTAAACGGCAGATTTTTATAATAAACTATAAACACATTTTCTTTCTCGAATTACATTAACGTAATCGGGCCATGACGTCTCTCTTCCCTGTTTTCAATTCTGTAATAAATATTTTCGGAAATTCTGAATATTTAAATTCCCGACCAACAAAATATCCGATACGAAATAATTATGGTAAAGCCACCGTATAATACTTATTTCGGGTCTAGGCCCGGTTACGCCCGGTGTCGGCCGCAACGCGGATTTCGAATTTCGGATACGTTGTTTTTAATAAAGAAAATCGACGGTTGGAAAGCGGACGTTCCAGTCGTTTTCGCTAGAGAGAGCCGGGTTAAAATTCTCTCGGCCTTTAAATATCTACAGGTATACCTCGCCTTACGTCGGTAATTGGTTCCAGGAAAGCGACTTAAGTCGAATTTACTTGTCTCCGAATCTACTTGTCACTAGGCTAAGCCATAAATTACTTTTCCCAGTTCTGTATTTTATTTATTAATAAATTTTTAATAATATATGGTTAATAAGAATCTATTTTAAGCTTACAAACAAATAAATTTTAGTTTTTAATAGAGTACGGAAAAAAGTAATCTAAATTTACGAATGCATGTACTGTACTGTAAATACAGTACATACTTGTAAATGTATATATTTTAATATGCTTTTATGTGCTTTAAACGCTTTTCTAGTGATATTACGACTTCAATATTTGTGGCGGACGGATGTAAAGTCGAATAAAATGACTTAAACTTGATTTTTATTTTTCCATATACTTTTTTGACAAACGACGTATA
Source organism: Centruroides sculpturatus (assembly GCF_000671375.1). Lineage (NCBI taxonomy): Eukaryota > Metazoa > Arthropoda > Arachnida > Scorpiones > Buthidae > Centruroides > Centruroides sculpturatus. Next base: position 55,737 of record NW_019385780.1, read on the forward strand.
ATCGGGAACGACGTAACTCGAAACGACGTAAGTCGAGGTATACCTGTACTTATTGCAGTTGTCGGGCGAATGATAAAGGCGGCAGACGCGGGAGGAAAGGCGATCGTTGTATTAACGGGTAGTATTTGGCGTATTGTCGCTAGCGGAAGGGGGAAATAATGTGGCCGAACCACGGCGTCGGCGGGTAAATCCCATTCTTAATTAAAGAAAGAAACGAATACGGATACTGAAAAATACGGTTACCCGCAATGCCGGCCGAGTTTCGCCAGTCGGGCGGTTACGGCCTAGAATGCTATTCATTACGAAAAAGATTTGAACGAATTGAAAATCGTACTCAAATTTTTCGTTTTCTTTACGATATTCCGCTATTATGAACAATTTAAAAAACTTTTGCGTGGATTTACATTTAAAATTAAGGCCAAATGATAATCGCGATATAAATGGAGCCGGTTTATACGAAGAAATTAAAATTTTTTAAGGATTTATCACGCCCAGTACCCGATCTAAGACATTTTAAAAATTCTTTAAACTGCGTACGGTAGAAGCATAAAAAATATTTTAAATGCGTTAGATTGGTCACTCGGTGCCATAAACTCTTACGTAACCTTTGTAGTTATATAAATCAAATAGGCCTACTTTAAAATATAATGAAAATTAAAACGAAAACCGCGTACGGAGTTTGGTTTTCAGTCTACTGGCGTTTATGGCCGTACTCGGATGGTACGAAATGGCACAATTTCGTTGGTCGAGTAGACCACGACCGAAAATATATCTTCTAATTTTCGGCTATCGTAATACTTTCTCAGAGCCGCCCCTAGGGCCGGCAATCGGGGCGGTTGCCTCGATTGCCGGCCCTAGCGCTTAAGACGATGCGGCGTAATAATGTTTTATAATTAAAATGTTACGACTGGTATTTCGACGTAAAATTTAATTTTAAAGTATAATTGTAAGCTACGCTGGAAAAATCTCGGAAATCTCGATTTCTCGATACGACTTCGCTACTAATTGATTTTACGATCAACAAAAAGAATAACTGTTTAATGTATATAAATTCGAATGTGTTTGTGTTTATTAGTGTTCTACTAGTAGTTTCTTTTTTATGAAAGAATAATTACTTTAAAAATAATGGAAATAATAAAGAAAAAAACAGTTTTTATAATATAAATTGTAAGTTGGCCGTACCTAACCTACCGACAAAACTAGGCGATTAGTCAGGTTGGTGTAGTTAGCGTAGCGTACAACATTTATACGCTCGAGTATATCGTAACTAATAAATGTTTTAATTGGACAAATTTATGCCGTTTAACGGTACTTTTTCTTAATTTACTAAGGTGTTTTAATTTAGCTTCGTTCGGCACTCCGTTACTGTAAAACGGCGGAGAAAAACATTGTTATAGTGATAATAACTTTAAAACTTGGGATCGGAAGCCCGGATGGCAGAGCGGTCGAGGTGGCAGCCTACTTCTCTGGAGGACCCGGAATCGAATTCGGACGGGTCAAGGACTCTTCGGGCATTTTTCGGGGGGTTTTCTTTTCGGATATGTCGGGCCCGGTCGCTCCATTGTTGGCCCGCTATAAGAGGCCCACAGAGTGGAAAGAGTGTAAAAAAACAACGACTTGGGATTGAAGTTTCACTGACACAAGTAGGTTTTCCAATTATTTTTTAATCTCTATTTTTCTATTCATTTCTTATTTCAAGTGTTATTTTCTATTTTTCTACAACGTAGCGCATTAGCAACGAGTTCGAGTAGAGATCGTGATAACAATAGAAATTATTTAAGCGGTAACCAGAAAAGAAAACGTGCCGAAAATAAAAAAGATTTAGAAAGTCGTCAAACAGTCTTTTAAAATATTTTAAAACCGATAAGGAAGAAAACGATCTGCCTATAGTTAGCACTAGCGTACAATGTAAAGAAGAGTTACAAATGGCGTAGAAAGAACTACTCCATTATTGAGTGAAGACGAAGCTATAAATGATGAAGAAGGTCGAGAAGATTTTTTTCTCAGCGCAAACCAGGAAACTAAAGAATTATCGAGCGTGTTGAAAGACGCTCTAGGAACACGGCCATCGCACCCTTCGAGAAATCAGATTATTATTAATTAATAAAAACGCTGTTCGAGTAACAAATTACGATTTTTCCACAGACGAACTGGGTAGAAAATTTAACGTATCTTATTATACAAAAGTACATTTAAACGGAGAAAAAGATGGCAGAAACTGGCTTCTCTATTCAAAACTAAATGATAAGGTATTTTATTTTTACCGCTATTTATGTCCTAATCGATTATCAAGATCGTCTTTAGCATTAGTAAACGAAGGTGTTACCGACTGGAAGCGCCTGGGAACTGGCTTAAACGAAGGCGAATTATCGTCGCAGCATAGAAAATCGCTTAAAGATTTTACAAAGCTAAAAAACAAATTGCAAAAAGAACAAACAATTGACGATTTTCGTCCGAGACAATTAAATGCGGATGCGGAACATGGGCGCGAAGTTCTTAGAAAGATTATAATTTGTATACAATATTTAGAATTTTTGTGATTACTCAGGATTTATTTCTTCATAATTTGAAGTTTGGACTATTTACAAAAAGTCAAAATTAACTTTTCAGTCCATCTTTATCCTTATTACACTACCATAGAAGATCCAGTCACAAAAAGTTTTCTGCTTTGAAGAACTCTTCTTAAAACACAGGTAAAAATTGGTAAAAAAAAAAAAATTGTGACTGTTACTTCTATAGTAGTGTAATAAGGATAAAGATGGACTGAAAAGTTAATTTTGACTTTTTGTAAATAGTCCAAACTTCAAATTATGAATACAATATTTAGCTAAAAACAACGACGCGCTTGGCGGAACTAATCAGACAATCTCTACAAAAATAACGGTAAATTTTTAAGTTTAATTTCAAAATTCGTTGCAAAAGTGGCAGAACATATCAGACTATTAAGACGCATCAAAGATAAAGAAACAAACGATGGTTATTTAGGTTGGAAAATTCAAAAGGAGATAGTTAATCCGTCGGCAAACAAAGTTAACAACGAAATAATAAAAATACGGTAAAGATAAGTAAATATTACGCGGTACAGTTAGATCGTACTGCCGGTAAAAGTGGTAACGAACAATCGACTCTCGTCGTTCGAATGGTAGAAACGCCGACCAACGAGAAGGAGACGAAGTCGAAACAAACGATTATTTTATCGGTTTTTCTCTTGCGCCGAAAAGTTACGGAGTTTGATTTATCGGAGGAATTACGTAAACGACTTAAAACTTTAAATATTTCTTCGGACGTTTGCCGCGGACAAGCTGGCGACAACGGGACTAAGGCGGTAGGCGAGAGAAAAGGCGCGCCAGCGAGCATTTTGGAAAAAAATCCGACAGTATTTATCGCGTGGCGTTCCGCGCGCAATTTAAATTTATTAACAGGCGATACGGCCTCCTCGGTTCCCGCGGCTACAATATTTTTTGGAACACTTTCCAGACCGTATACGCTATTTTCCACGTCCGCTTACGGGTGGGCTATTTTAACGAAACATTCAACCCATTCGACGGTAAAACCATTATCGGATAGGCGTCGGGAAGGCCGAATAAATTCCGCGTAGACGGTCGATTTGATTTACGCAAAATTATAGCAGCGTTAGAAGAATTAAATGAGGCGACGGGGGATTCTAGGGTAAAAAGCGAAACGGATTCCTTACTCCAGCGCGCAATTAATTTTGAATCCGTTTCGTCTACAGTTATTTGGTACGAATTATTATCGACAGTCGATACAGTAAGTACAACTGTACAAAATCCTAAATGCCATTTAAGTTTAGTAACTAAGCTTTTAAAAAGGTTGATGGATTTTTTAAAGAATTTAGAGAGAACGGTTTATTAAAATCTAAAATAGAAGCAAATAATATTTGTGAAAAACTAATATTTCGACAAATTAAAAACCGTAAGAATAAGAAAACGGGAACGTTTATTCGATTACGAAGGGGCGAAAGCGGACGAATGTGTAAATGATCCAGAAAAAAATTATTTCTTAGCAATAACGGATCGAGACGTATCTTCATTACGAAAAAGATTTGAACGAATTGAAAATCGTACTCAAATTTTTCGTTTTCTTTACGATATTCCGCTATTATGAACAATTTAAAAAAGTTTTGCGTGGATTTACATTTAAAATTAAGGCCAAATGATAATCGCCATATAAATGGAGCCGGTTTATACGAAGAAATTAAAATTTTTTCTTCCATCTGTACTAATGGTGAAAATGCGACACCGGTTCGGTGCTCGAATATGCCGAGAAATATGCGCCACTCTTCCAAATCTGGTCGTTAGGTTAAGAATATTATTAACCATTCCGATTTCCACGCCTTGGGGGGAAAGAAGTTTTTCTAAATTAAAGTGATTAAAAATTATTTACGGACAACCGTGTGGCGGGAACGATTAACACATCTGACACTTTTAACTATTGACCACGAAGTACGGGAAAAATTAAATTCAGATGATTTTATAAAAGATTTTGCCGAAATAAAAGCCCGCAAAATTAATCTAAATATATAAAATTTCTTGTCCTGACTGACCGAGTCACTCGCTGATTCATCGTGGCTCAGAGCAAACCGCTGAACCTAAAGAGGTGAAATTTGGTACACAGCTAGGATACGTCGTGGAAACATGCACTAATGCGCGTGGATTTTTCGAAATTCCTCCGCGGGGAGAGAGGAGAGCATTAAGGCTTAACAGGAAGAACGGCTTCTACCGTACTATTTTACACGCGATTTTTTGTTACGTTTAGTCTTCATTAAGTACTTAAGTGTATTAAATTAATAACATTTCGGTTATAAATATAAATATCGTTATAAATATTTTGTTATATTTCGATTTTTTAACCAAATGTTCGAACCTTTCTAAATTCGAATTTGTTATTGCGTATTGGATCGATTATAGAACGATTGTAAACGTTCCAGAAAATTGATCAAATTGAGAATTGCTCGTTTGATTCTCGGCAATTCTCGTTATTCTCGGCGGTAGGTGTTATATAACAATTACTATGGTTGTTGAAATACTGAATATAAATAGGGTTTGCTCGCAAAACCTCCGCGGGTCAAGTCGCGGGTAACAGCTAGTATTTCATAAAATAGTGCGAAAGGTTCATTTAAAAAAAGATAAAAACAAATAAAAACAAACATACAAACTTAAAAAAATATTTTTTTTTACACTTTTTGATTTACAATTTTCGCAATTTTGATTAAATGATTTTTGAAAAGTTAACGTTAATTATTCCAATTATTAGTTTTTTTTTTTACTAATACTTATGTTAGTTTATTTTTAGAAAGAATTCCGCAATTTCAGATTTTTCCCGCGCCCCGCCAAAGCTAGGGGCGGCCCTGTATTTTCTAACGTTCATTCTATGAAACTGCGCCATTGGCGGCCGAATATCAAACGGTATTCTGCCGACCAACGAAATTTCGCAAAATAAGCCCAAATATTTAAATTTGACACTCTCGAAAATCGCTTAAAACATATTTTGCGCAGACCGGTAACCTCGTATTAAGTAATTTTCCTATTCGAATGCCGCCGTACCGCTGGTCCGATAGAAAGAAGGAACCGTTGAGGAAGGCAGTCGAAATAATTCCACCCGAACTGGTCGTCGAGCTCCTTTCCGAAGAGAGGATGATCGACGACTACTATTTATTACTGGTCTAATTATTAATATTTGAAAAGGGTTGGATGGCTGGCGATGGCTCCGGGCGTGATCGAACTTGCTAACCTTAACCTCCGAAAGACTATATAAAACTCGTTTAAATAAAACATCTTGTAAACACGCTAGAAAAATTGTTTCTATGTGATAATGAAGTGTTTAAAGGTTGGCAACAGATTGTGTAAAGTACGCGGTAAGTTTATTCTCGTAAATATTGCGTTTATAGAAAAATTATTAGGCTACAATTTGAATAAATTTTACACCTATAAGTTCTTACTGTCGTCCGTTTGTCTACCTGTCTTTCCTTAATTAATCTCGAGAACGGAGCGAGTTAGGTGAAAGCTGGGATAGGACATTGAAAGCGTAAGAGAAAAAGTACCGGATTAACTATATACAAACTGCCGATTTGTAATGCGAGTCACGTTATTTCGATTCAAAAATTTTCCCCCCAACGGAGTTAGATACGTAACCGTCACGACTCTATCGTTAACGGGAAAAGAATGGTGTAGGGGGCGAAACACTACTACACTCCGCCTAGGCAAGTGCTACTCGCCAGTGCTGTGCGATGTCTATAATTTTAACATCGATGTTTGCCTAAGCATCGATGCTAAATTTCGATGTCGGATTTCACATCGATGTTTGATCGATGCCCATTGGAACATCGATGTTCAATCAAGATAAACTCAAACAATTTAAAAAAAAAAACAAAACCGGGTTTGTTCGAACAGAAGTTCCTGAGGCATGCGCAATGTCATTTTACAATGCGAAGAATAACGTGCATGCCGGTTCTAAATCAGTTACAGTTAGGGACTAGGGACTTGCGTAGGAGTAACGTAAGTAACCTAAATTAAGAAAGAACAGGTACAGATAACTTAGCTCTATTTGATACGTGTACGATCGTACATGCAAAAAAAAA
>NW_019385780.1:67858-90837 GCF_000671375.1 Centruroides sculpturatus
CGTCGACGGGTCGTTCCGTACCGAACCGTTCTAATTACGGAGACGTAAAGTGTGTAGATTTTTTCTCTGGCCGGTGACGAAAATGGTGGAGAAATACGGGAAAAAATTGGAGAGGGGCGGACGGGAGGCCCGGGAAACGACTTCGCAATGTAAGTATTTTATAATAAATTTAGTCACTTCCTATCGATATTAATATAGGTTTATATATAGACGACGCGTGGTACGGCTGCCAGATAAATTATTATTATTTTTATAATTATATTCTATGTCGGACGAAACGGAGTGTTTTGGGCCTAATCCTCTTATCGGTGGTACGCTTAAAGTTTAAGAAATATTGCAAATTCGTGATATTAATTAATTAATATTTGTATATTTAATTTAATTTATTTCTTTAAAGTATTCCGTTTTCGATATTTGAAAAATAACTTACTTTTGGCTTAATTAAAGCGCGCCCGAAGTAAGAAGTCGGGTGTCGACGTTTAAATCTTTTCGGCGATTACGCCATCGATTTGGCTGTTGAAATTCATCCAGTTCTTAAAATATAATTTCTCCTTAGACTTTCCATTGGTAAATGTAACGTATAAATACGTTTGTCCCCCGCACCGAACGGAACACGGACGGTTTGGAAAAATCCTAATTGTCCATCGTCTTATTAAAACCTCAGAAAGATGGAAGATTTTCTATAATTGGGGTCCTCTATTTCGGAAGTTCTTTTACAGATTTGCATTTTAATTTAATACGGGATGAAGTAAGTTAATAACGATTATAAAATGGGCCGGATAAGAAATATTTTAAAATAATTATATTAACGCGGTAATAGGTTGGCTGGGAGGAAAGTCGATTTGAACGGCACGGGGCCGATAATCCGCTGGAGTCGTAGAATGTAGAAGGAAAAATGTTTATAAGAGAATAACTTGGACAAAACGAACGAATAGTAAAAGCGTAAACGAGTTTTCATTTATACCTTAAAAAATATCGCTTCCATTTAATGTTCTTCGTCGATACCAATCTGCATTGTAGGCTAAATCGTACTTATACGGCATTTCCTTTCGCTTAGTCTGTAATTATTTTCTGAATTTATAATTAAACGACATTGGCTACATAAATAATTTTATTTCTATATATTTAATTTTATTATATTTACTAACTTCTTAAATTGTTACGCGGGACGTGGATGGAATACGACCACCGCCAAGTAACCTAAGTGTCGAAGTTAAAGAATTTCCCGAAGTTATTTTTAAGTTGGGAGAAGAAATAATTAACTTTAAAAAAGAAAACGAATTTCCCAAGAAAGAAGTTATAAGTATGAAATTGTCTTTAAGTTGTCCGAAGAAGGAGTTATACGAAAGGACCGAAACTAATAAGATTTACGTCGGGAAGAAAGCCATATAATTTTTTCTTCCGCTAATTTTTCTATTAATACAAACTGAAAACGGATTGCGGCTGTTTATATTACCGGTTGGGCTGCAGTTTGGAAAAATTGTACGGCTATAAATTTTCACTGTCGTCCGTCCGTCTTTCCTTCGTTTCCAGAACGGAGTTAGGAATAGGAATAAGAAGGAAAAGTAATGCGGCCGTCCTGGCAGATATAGCCACATCGAAAGAAGGAGGGAGGAGAGACGGGGTGCCTAGGGGAGAGGGGCGGGGAGAAAGGGGGAAGAGGACCGATCGTCAGCGCTTGCCTACTTCCGGCCATAGGAACCGATAGAAAAATACAGGCAGTACGAGTAATACGGGGAATAAGTAATCGCCTACCGTACATAAATAATCCACGGTTTCACAAAGAAACCCGTAGGTAATACACAGACAAATTGGGATATTACATTGTAAATAATACTAAAAGTACAAATAAAAATACGAGAGAAATGTGGACGATCGCGTACGGGACATGGAGTCACCATAGATTGCGCGTACGGAGTATAGTACGGAGAACCACGCCTTCCGGATAAGGTAATCCGACGGGCGGCTGCCCCGCCGCTAGAGTACGCGACGAAACGGGCGGAAAGGAGGACAAAAGTAGCCGTGCCCGGTGGGCGGGTCGAGGCCGACAGCTAAATCCTAAATCCTAAGAAGAGACGCCTTCCGGGGATGCGGCTTTTTAGTCCCGAGTATTAACGGGTGTTGCGGCTGGTCGACGGTCGAACTTGGGTTTCTCGCCAGCCTTCCCGGCGAATTCTACCAATGCCACGTAGATATTCTCGTTGCCAGGGCCCTTAGTCTCNCCCGGACTGTCCGGGTGAAAACCGAACAGGTGGTAACATTAGGAACAATGAATGAACTGCATGCATCGATGAATCGAAATTCACATATTGCTAACATCGATTCGGGATCGATGTTTCAAAAACATCGGAAGGTCGATGCATCGACGAACAAAAACATCGATGTATCGATGTCACATCGATGCATCGCACAGCACTTCTACGCGCTACCGATGGCAATAATGGCGTAATGTCGCATCTATATGGCGCTAAATCATTGTTGCAGTAGTTTGGTAAATATAATATATATATTTGAAAATTATACCCTTTTTTGTTACAATTGTACAGTATTTGGTTAATTATTTTGTTAAATTTTTCCAATAGATGGCGCTACGCGTAAAGCCAGAAAGCTAATGTAGACAGAAATGAATCGATATATAGCGATCCGATCGATAATTTGGGGTGGAATGTATGACGTAATCTACGTTAGAAGTATTTGAAGGTAATTGACGCGTTTCGTAGCAATTGTTCGAACGGTCTAAGCGTGTATAGCGAATAAACAAACAAATATCCTCGTTTATATATATAGATTTTATATTTAATAGTTTCTGGAGATAGTCTCCACGCCATATTCGAAAACCTAAATCAAATGGCAGAGAAATAGTTCCGCCGGCTTCTATTACACTCACTGGTCTACGAATTAGAAACGCTATGCGTATCAATTGAATATATACAGTATATACTGTAATACTGCATTTCCGAATACAATATTGCGGTATGTAGGTATTCAATTAATAGCGAAGTTTCGGCCGACGATTTCATCTCTAAAACGTCTGCCGCAACCTCGTTAATGTATCCCTGTGTGATTGATACTAAAAAACGAAACTTTAGGCGTAGTAAATCAAAAACGGGATTGCTATCATCGTGTGAAAAATTCGGTGGAAATTGGCCAGTTAGGCCGAAATGCACATCGGACAAATAAAGAGTTAATTAAATTGGCTTTGAGTATAAAAGCCCGTTTAATCGGTTCTACTTAGTCTAACTTTCCTTTGGTAAAATTAGTAATACAGGCAAGAAACGTTTTAATAAATAAGCGTTATCGTACTTATAACGGTTTTTAAAACTACGAATAACAACGCGGTAGTTGTACAAATAAACAGTATTCTTTGGAGGACAAAGATATACAGAACGACGCGATATTCCATATTGATTACCGTTACGACTCGGAAACCGAGCGATGAACGGGCCAATAGGATTAAATCTAACCTAACCGTAAGGTTTACACATCGTCACCTTACAGAAGCTTTCATCGGATCTTTCGCAAAATCATAAACCTTCGTAGACGGTTCGTCCCCGGGCCGTTCGGTCTCCCCGCACGGAGATAAGAAACGGTGCCGTTAGTAATCTCGTAACGCCGGAAAATGTTTCGCGCGATTTTCGTCGGTAGAAAGCACCCGGAATAAATTCAAATGGGAAAACGGACAAAAAATCTTTATTTTGGCAGAAAAACAAATAAGAAATAGGGGAGGGGAAAGAATTAGGTCTCGCTGTTCTGCGCGGCGATGACTCTTAATCTGATGTCGTTGCTCCGTCTGAAGGAGATAAACCACAAAAGGGGTCGAGGAAGAAGACCGACCGAGAAACCGTAAACGGCGTGTCTCCACTGTCCGGCGGTCCGGTCCAGGACTCCCACGGTCTTTATGGCGCTTTGGCAAAAGGTCTCGGTGGATATAACGAAGAATCGAATGTAGTTCAGAAGCACCCCCGAGGAATAGATCATGGCGGTGTCCACCGTACACGGGTTTTCCGCCTCCATGTTTCCTTCGTCGCCACTCCCGGGAGAAAGTTCGGTTGCCGCCTCTCCTTCGGTACCTTTCGGAACGTCTAAACTTCCGCCACGTCGCCGATAACGATACTCGTCTATCGACGCAAGCGCGAAAGTTACAAATCGGACGAATCGGTTGGTAACTTTCCGATTGGAACGCATTTACGAAATTACTTTTAATACGGACTTTATACAATCGGAATCGGAACGAAGACGAGACATAAATTTTATACTAAAGTCGATAAAGCGTTATTTATTTATTTTCTTTACGAATAGAAATACCACGTATATAACAAAAGATTTCCAACCCCGATTAACAGTACGAACCAGATAAATAAATATATATAAATACGAAAAAAGAAACGATAAGAAACAATAGAAAAACGTATTAAACACCGAAAATGATAAAGTATTCGTTTACAAACGCATTTAAAACACCGAAATCTTCGTTTAGTAAATTTTTTTTAAATCCATGGTATTACCAGAGGTGCGATAGAAGTAGGATCTTGGAGAAATGCTTAGTCTATAAAAGGGAGTAAAACACGCGCTATTACGCAAGTTCCGTCGAGGAATTCTTAATCGTAGCCAATCCGACGGTGGGAATTTATCCGTGTACAGTTTTTTCAAATCGCAGTCCACTTATTGTATACTTCGTAAATCTTTTTGTCCGTACGACGGATGACTTACGCCAAAGCTTTCTGGAACATTTAGGCGTAAAATTGCAAAAGATCCTCGGTCAGAAGTTAAGGAGCTGATTATTTTATTAAAATAACTTCGAAAAGAAACGTCGCATTCTACGCCAAACTGTTTTTAAACGACACGGCGTATAAGCTCTATAGTTCCACTTTTTCATTTATTTCCGAGTAGATTTCTCGGTGTTTTAGATGCGGGGAAGAGTCTTCGTAAGTCCAAGTTTCAAAATTACCGAATGGTATAAATTTATCAGTCATTTACGCGAAAATATTGTAGGTAATATCGGTATTAGTATCAATAGATAAATAGGGAGCTTCCGGAAACCGCCGTTCTATCGAACGAACGTATTTAGCGGCTGGTTTACGATTAAATAAATTCTGTAAAGGCCATCGACCCACCGTTTAGGTTCGGGAGATTTTATATCGGTAGTGATTTCTAAACAAATAGCCATACGGTCCGGTCGAAACCCGCCAATAGGGAAGGTGTGGAGGCGGACATCCAGATCCAAAAAGGCGTTATTACGACTAGGAAATAAAACATTTTGCGTATGTTTATAGAATATTTTAAAAGATTGACATTTCCCTCGACTGTACGTTGGGGGTAAAAATTGAAAATAAATATATCTTTCAACGAAATTGGTGGCGAAAACTTTTTTGCTCGTTAATCGTAATTTTAGTGCGAGTTAGCCGCGTTTTACGCCAGCCGGAACCGGGCTTAAGACCGACCAGAAAAGGAGGTGGCAATTTTTATAAAACTGCCAAATTACCGGGAAGGACCCGGACCAGCGGGCCATTAAGATAAAAAGTAACGGTCGGAAACGCCAAATTTTTACTTACCGGCGTAAATACGAGTCGTTCCGATCGAATCGTTCCTCTTTTTCTCGGGAAATAGGATAAAAGGAAAAATGATTTATGCGCGAAATTTTTATTTGTTGTTATCCGAGGTCCCTGCTTTCTCCGAAGCGTAAAATTAAAAACGAAATAAACGATGGAATAGGCAATTTTAGGCGTCGACATAAACCATGGAATTTATGTGGACGGGGAGGAAACGTTATGTTTTTTCTGTTTTTCTGCCACTAACAGATTTACCCGGACCCGGACCGGACCGCTCGGAGGGTAAACCATTAAATTTCCCGCCCCGTCTTTATTTTCGCGAATTTCCCGAAAGAAAACCGAATATATCCAATTTTTTCAAGTTTCTGGTAACGGTACCTCGCTTCGTGCCTACAATTTATTTTCCGCCTCTTTCCCGCCCAACCCTAACCAATTTGCTTCTTTACCCGTTTTATCCATTCTTCCTGTTTTTACGCTTTCTTGTCTTACTTCTTACAACCCGCCACCCGTCCAAGCCTTTAATCTCCGCATCCGAACTTACTTGGTTATTAACTAACCAGTTTTTGTAAATGAAGTAAAAAGAAACGGCACTGTCGTATTTCACACGCCTGATCAGCGCCGGAGCAGCGGCCGTTCGGGGATTGAACAAAAGCCATTCGGCACCTTTTGTAAGAAGACCGAATTGCATTCGAAGCTCTCTGTAATTAAATATACAGTACACGCGTTTTCCCCGCCGCAACTATATAAAGAATATAAGACGTCTTTGCCGAATTCGGTCTGGTCCGAAGGTGACGGTACAAAATACAATAGTGCCGCCGCCTGCCAGAGGTATTTGGAAAAGTCGGATCGCGCCCCTTTTCTCATCGCGAAAAATCTGCTCGGTCTATTTACGATGGTAGAAGGACGTCGGAGCCAAGCCGAGCTAAGAGACGACGGCGCCATCTCACGTCCGACTCCGGCCAAATTTAATCGATATTTTCGTTATCGGCCGACTTCAGTCATTTTCGCTAATCTATTTAACGGACGGCGCGTTTACCGCTCGAGTATTATTTTGTAGTCGGAAACTGTTTTTTCATTAGTATTAAAAGACCCCGCTTTTTCCTGGCCATAGGAGAGAGGCTTCGACCCTACCCGTCGGCTTGAAAGTGGTCGGAGAGTCGACCCGACCGTCCGATTTTATCCTACGTCGAAAATCTGTTCTCTGGCTGCACAATTTACAAACGTCGTCTTTCGGCGGTGTTTCCGAGAATGCGGACCGCCGGTCGGGTACCGTTGGACCAATTACGCGTCGTTTTCCGTTTCCACCCGGAGAGGGTGGGAGTTATCGGGCGCGTCCGATGTCGGATCGACCGTTCGGGCGGCGGTAAAAAAGTATTTGAATAGCCAGGAAGTTGACGGACTGTGTTACGGCGGCGGTAGAATAACTCGGAATAGCCGAAGGCCAGCATTTGGAAATAGAATTTAAAACCGAGTTGGGCAACCTGGTTTTACGTTAGGCGGGACGACAAAAAATTAAATAGGAAAATACAGAAAGACGAATAGGCAATTTAAGCTTTACTTTTTGAAACGGATTTACTAGGCCACGGGTGGCCTAACGCTTCCGGGGCAGAGGTAGGCACCGTCCACCGGTCCTTTTATTATTTCGGTCGGGCGGAGGGCAGCCGGGTAAGCCCAAGTTTTCGTAGTAGAAAGCGGCGAAAGGAAGGGAGAGAAAACTCGATTATCACGGGCGGTAAACTCGATTAGGAGCGTCGATCCGGCGCGGGCCGACTTAATGAGGACTAATCGAAAGGACAACAAAAGTTTCTAAATTTGAAGCGCAGCGACGGGCCGAAAGCAATTACCGACAATTACGTCGGCCGCCATCCGGGTCTCGCGGGAGGTTTATCAATTACTCGGACGCGGCTTCTCCTAATCGAATGAACGGCTTATCCCTAGCCGTTATTAACGCCGGCCGCCCGTCTATATATCCACTCGGACGCCGGCGTCTCCCATAATCGTCCAGAAACCTCTCCTCTAACGTAAGTATCGGGCCTCTTCCGCTTCTTCCGCTACTTTCGCGCCGTCACGCCCGCCCCTTCCCGTTCGGTTTAGCGCTTCTCGGTACTTTTACCCTCGTCTTTGCCCGCTTCGTCGCCCTCTTCGTCTTTCTAACACGGCCACGGCTTTCGCTTTCTCTTGGTAACGCCCAGCCGACTTTAGTACCGGCCGCCGCGCCTCTTACTATCCCCACCACCGGTTTCGCGCTACTTTCCGTCGGCTTTTCGCCGGTTTCCTCGGCTACCGCTTTTGATCTCCGCCGGAATCGTCGTCCGACGGAAAACAAAAAAGCGCGGGGCCCCGCGCCTTTTAGCGACGTGTTTTCCTACTTCCGTTCCTTAAAACTTTTGCCGTTTCGCTCTTCTCGGTTCGTCGCCGTTAAAATTTCCCTCATCCGGCGCCTCCTCCCCGCAAATCTCTGACGCCGTTTTCCTTACCCGACGAGAATCTCGGTTGCCCGGCGAGTATTAATTGAGGGTGGTCGGATTGGTAAAGGTGTACTTTTTCAGGATCGAAGATGGCGGGCAAATTAGTGACCGGCGCCTTGATGCTGATGGTGTGCTTGTCGGTGACCAACCAGGCCGGAAAACCTCCCTTCAACGGCAGCATATTCGGCAAGAGAAGCCGCGGCGGTAAGTCCTTTCCTATTGGCGGCCGCTCTTTGGCCCCGACGGAAATTACTGACCCTTTTTTGCCCTTTACGCAGACTCCGACGGGGAAGTCGACGTCCGCTACGCCCTCTGCAGTTACGTCGCGTCGCCCTGCTACCCGTGGTTGACCCGTCCGGACCGGGAAAGGAAGTAGAGCGGTCCCGGTCCTTCTCCACGCGGGATCCATTTCCCTTGTAAACCGTTTCAATAAAAAAGCATAAATCGTTGTCTGGCCGGCTCTTTCTTGCCTCCGCCGTTATAATTCCTCGGCGGCCTCCTTAAGGTGGCTTCGGTCCTTTCTAAGGCGGGTGGCCACAGGGAAAAAAATACCTTACGCGGGAACGGCGCGAAAACCACCCGGGTCACCGCGTCGTTGCCGCCAAAGGGTAGGTACACTACCATCGCACCCGCCAACGAGTCGCACTGGCTCGGCCCGGGTATCCATAGATGGCAGTGGGCGGAATGGTAGAAAGAACTACGTATACCAGCGTACGGTAGCCTGCCCACCTCGGAAGCGGTGGAAGCGCCGCTTCCCTCGTATTTTCTAAATATAAATACGTATTGCGCGATTATTTTCATATTTTAGCCTACTTTGAATCGCTTAAAATTAATATTTTATTACAACCGCATTACGAATTTATATTCGAATATAAATCCGTGTAGAGCAGCGGTTCTTAACCTTTTTAGCGGTCGGCACCCCTTAAATCTAAAATTAAGCTCTCGCATCCCCTTAAAACAGTGTTTCTCAACCTCTAACGAATCGTCGCCCCCTTCGATAAAACCGTTACGTAGTATCGCCCCCTTCGCTTGAAAATTCCCATGCCCGGGGCCCAGGCTAACGCCAAATTGGTACCGCATCGAATAGAATAGTGACTAGTATAATGTTATTTGTTTAATTATTGTACGATATAACGAATAAAATATATGATTATTCTTAATATAATGTCTTACTAGCCTATATCGCCCAGAAAATTGTTTTTCGCAACCCCAAAATATAAATTGTTGCTAATCGCCCCCTGAACATGGAAAAACGGGAGCGATATCGCCCCCCGTTGAGAAACACTGCCTTAAAATATGTTTGTATAGTTTTTACTTAATAAAAAACATTTATTGCATAAACAAATGCCGTGTTTATTTACAATATGTAGGCCTATTACTATATAACATAAAAAGCAATATTTATATTTTAATGGCTAGGTTGTTGTTGTTTATTCGTAATAATTGTATTAAAACCAGGCTCCTTTTTGAAAGAACCACGCGTAAGTCACGGGATGCATTTAAGCGATTTCTGGCTTTTGTTTCGATGGGCAAAAGCGCCGTATTGGAGGCACGCGAACACGTCTCGACTACTTTCTGTACTGGACGTGACAATGTGACTACATTAACTGCACGTACTGTACAGTACTGACGACTGACGACAAGCGCTGTGTGCCTTTTTTTTTAATTTTTGAAATTACTCTCGCACCCGGTCCTTCTCCACGCGGGATCCATTTCCCTTGTAAACCGTTTCAACCAGGTTAAGAACCGCTGGTGTAGGGATATTCCCAATGGAGGCGCGGTATCGTTGAATACAGGATAGCTTCCGCGGCCAAAATGTTCGAACGATGTAAACCACCAACGTCACGCGGTTTAGCCGGTGGAACCTACGCACCAAAATATCGTATAACGCTTCCGACGATTCTATCCGGGATCGACGCGGCTTCCCTATGGTCAAATGTCACCGCCCGCCACTGCCGGCGTAACAATGGCGCGAAATAACCAACGCCCGGTAATTCGGCGGGTGGGTTTGGTTTATATTTTACTTTTCAAAAACAATACGACGCGTCGTATTGTTTTTGAATTAGAACGGTTCGGTACGGAACGACCCGTCGACGGGTCGTTCCGTACCGAACCGTTCTAATTCAAAAACAATACGACGCGTCGTATTGTTTTTGAAAAGTAAAATATAAACCAAACCCACCCGCCGAATTACCGGGCGTTGGTTATTTCGCGCCATTGTTACGCCGGCAGTGGCGGGCGGTGACATTTGACCATAGGGAAGCCGCGTCGATCCCGGATAGAATCGTCGGAAGCGTTATACGATATTTTGGTGCGTAGGTTCCACCGGCTAAACCGCGTGACGTTGGTGGTTTACATCGTTCGAACATTTTGGCCGCGGAAGCTATCCTGTATTCAACGATACCGCGCCTCCATTGGGAATATCCCTACACCAGCGGTTCTTAACCTGGTTGAAACGGTTTACAAGGGAAATGGATCCCGCGTGGAGAAGGACCGGGTGCGAGAGTAATTTCAAAAATTAAAAAAAAAGGCACACAGCGCTTGTCGTCAGTCGTCAGTACTGTACAGTACGTGCAGTTAATGTAGTCACATTGTCACGTCCAGTACAGAAAGTAGTCGAGACGCGTTCGCGTGCCTCCAATACGGCGCTTTTGCCCATCGAAACAAAAGCCAGAAATCGCTTAAATGCATCCCGTGACTTACGCGTGGTTCTTTCAAAAAGGAGCCTGGTTTTAATACAATTATNGACAAAACTTTTAACTATAACACGTGTAAACTAATTCACGTTGATTTGTTTACAACTTGTTACAGTAAAGTTGATTGGTCGAATCAGTATAGTCGCAAACCCAGATGCATTGTAAATAATCCCATCATGCTTAACGATACACGTAAACAAGTGAATATGACCTACTTCCGCTCGCCTTTCGAGCTCGCTCGATGGGTCTAACTCGAGACTACCGATTATGTGAGTCACAGTAACACGAGTGAGTTCGATGACGTCAATTCGAGTACAACTCGAAAAACTCGAGACTAAGGGCCCAGGACGGAGTTAGATCGACGAAAGTCGCGACCGGATATGGAAAGCTTGGGGGCGGGAGGTCCCGATTAGCTATATAAGAACCTTCGATGGAAACCGGAAGGCGCGTTATTTCAAATAAAAATTTTCCCCCGAAAGGAGTTAGATAGACTGTACGGTATTGTTACGGGAAAAGTATAAATTAGGGGGAAGGACGCTACCGATTTGAGGCGGAGAGCGTATATTGTAAATTAAACAAATTTAAAATAGGATAAAAAATTGTTGCCCGGCAGGATGAGCGGGTGGCAATAAACAATCGCTGTGGTACAAATGACTGCGAATTAAAAAATTTGATAATGCAAATTTGAGGTAAAGTTAGTGGAATTGGATTGTGTACGTGTCAAGTTTTTCTTTCGGTAAATACTGTATTTAAAAGTTAAACGAAAAGTGCCCGGAAGTCTTTGGAAATAGACAAAAAAAATAAACGACAGAAAATATTTTATTGTAATATCGCCGCATACGTAAACGATGCGTAAAAAATTTAAATAAAAAGTCCTAAATCCCGGATGTAATATAAATAAAATACATTACACCAAATGATTACAAGTTTTTTTATATAATTGAATTGGGTGTAATTTCTCAATAAATAAACGTGCAAAAATTTACCGCGCGTTTAAAGATTAAAAATACTTTTAAACAGTTCGTTTTTAAAGTAATATACAAACTAATATAAGTAATATACTATTAATGCAAACGAATAAACGCCAGCCACGATTACGTAATGCTACTATCACACCCGCTTCCGTCTATTGCCAGGGAGGATCTAGGTTTTTCGGAGCGTGAGACCCCATTTTTTGTTAATACAAATAATACTATAAATTTTCATTATTATTATATTATTAATATTAACTATTTTTTACTATACGATAAGCGCTGGTTGTTAATGAAAAAGCATTAAAATTTATGACGATAATTGAATTTTTGTGGGCCCCGGACACTCGGGGTACGGGCTTAAGCCCTATTAGTCCCTACGCGGATCCGCCCCCGCCCGGACGCGCCGTTCCGCTGAGAAACGAGCCGGTGCGGTTTAGAAAATGTACCAACGGAACGGGTCGGCTCTAGGGCCGGTACCGTCCGGGCCGACGTCGGCGTCGTCTCTAGGCCAATTGTCGGCACGTGGCCTAGAGACGACGTGCCGACAATTACAGTCTACATTCGACCGATCCCGCCGCCACACGAGTCGGCGATGACGTTTTACCGTATCACGCCAGTCTCTTTTAGCGTGTTTATACGAATACGGTGGCAATTTTTTCGCCGTATTATACGAATTCGTATTATATGAACCCGTTTTATAGGAGATCTACTGTAGTCTATTAAAAGCAAAACGTTCGGTCACCGAAACCGAAACCAACCCCTGACGAAGAACCGTTGTAAATAGGGACCGAACTCCCACTGTCCGCGTGAAATATAACAGAATCTACCTAGACCGACAAGTACTTTGTCCACGCCTCCCCAAATATTGCGCTTCCGTGTATTTGATTTCAATTTTAATTATAATTTTCTTTTATTTTTAGTTTAATTAGCTAGCTACCTCGTATTAATAAACATTAAAAATCAATATATTTTTGCCATTTAATTTAACTTAAACGCGTTTAAACGCCAGTTCTCCAATGCCATTCGTATTACGTCGATGTTCGGGCGATTTTTATTCGCTTTGATTCGAATTCGACTGCGGCGCCTGCGTAAAAACGGAAATATTATCTGGCTGGCACGGGCGCGGAAATGTAATTGGAATAGCGACGTCGTCGACGATTGGTGGCGTGGCCACTAACTGGTAGATGGGTGGCTTTTGTTTAAGACAGAGAGTAAAGGGAAGGGATAATGGGAGGCCGGCCGGGCCCGGCAACTGGTTCGAAAACCGAGATATCGTACGGCAATCGGAGCTAATACGGCGTGGAAAATTTTCTCGGTAAACGCGGGCCTGGATAACTGGAGGTTGGATTTTGTATGGACGAGTTTAAAACAGCCACCGGGTGGGAAGGAAATTGATCTTAAATCGTTTTCCTACATTTTCCTTTCTTAATAAGCAAATAATATTTATTTCATTTTATATTGTTCTTATCGGAAATTTTGTTTCGGTTTCGAACGACTTTTAGGAACAAATCGTATTGGAAAAGCCGGGTTCGACCGTATTTCGAAACCATTACTTTATGCGGCTTTTTTATAAATGCATTTCGATTTCTCGCCGCTCTTCGGTATAACACCGTAATCGATACATTTTATAATTAAAGCCCGGGACTACTCGCGGGTATCGCCTGGAGTTAAAAAGGAGACGATAGAGGTGGGAATGAATAAGGTGGGGCGAAAGTGTGATAGGAAAGATGGCGAAAATGGGACAGACCGTCAGCGCCAGCATGAGAGATAATTTAAATAGAATAGTCTAATACACGTACAGGTTTTAGAAAGAGAAAGCGTACAAATAGTTATGGCGCGTTATGTATGTACTGTACCGTACAGTGCGAAATGCTTTATGGTTACGGAACAAATACAAATACAAGAGTTAAATGCGATGATAATTACAAAAAGGTGCTTGGGAATGGGGGTACGTAGGCAATAGAGTGGAACTACGGATAGCGCGTTACATTTACCGGCGGGGTGCGTGGTTTCCGTAAGGTGCCGTTACCGGTGGTCCGTTTCCACCAAACGGCCTCGATTACAATATACCGTCGAATGGCGGCAGTTATATAGAGCCGGACATTAAACGGGTAGTGTACCGCGATAATCCTATCGATTACGGAATGAATACGATGATTTTTAATTCTTTAAATCCAAAGCATCTACCTTCCAAAGACGGGTTTTACTCACCTGGGTGTTAAAGTTAGTGTCGTCGGATGTTATCGTCGTTCTCGTCTTACTGTCCTTCCGAATGAGTCCGGGTTTGATCTTGTCTAGTAATTCCCCAAAGGAAGATTTTGACAGTCGATAGTAGTCGAATTCCTCCTCCGGGAACTGCTGCAGCCCGGGATGCGTAAGATAAGAAACTCCGGTAAGTAATCGGTGGCTAATCGAACAACGCGCCCAACCTTACCTACGTTTTTTTTCTTTTTAAATACTTCCGTACGGAATAAAAAAACAGCGAACGACGACGCGTCAGATGCGCGTCGACACACCCGCTCCGTTGGTAATACAGTATTTTGGGTAGTCGCTGGCTAATTTACACTTCTTTCCGGCTTTTAGCCGAAAGGCGGCCAAAGAAGACGCGAATTTAAAACTCGAGATCTTCGCAATTAATTGTCCGAAAGATTTGGCCGCCCAGCGCCATAACGCGGTTGCTGCATTTATTTAAAACTTGGGCGAAGGGCGGAAGGGCGACGACGGATTTGGCCGACGATACAAGCTTTTGGATAAGTTTAAGAGAAAGTGTTACGGCGGTTCGAATAGCGTTATTCGTAGACTGGGTTGGAGGGTTTGGTTTCCCGCAGGAAGCGCCTAACGGCTTACCCCTCTTTAAGTGGATTCATTGTATATGTAGGCTATACAGTAGTACTGTACTGTACTGTACATACATCTAATACTAATTACAACTAAATTTCAACGAAACAGGTTAAATTAGCCAAAGAATAGCCTAATTAAGAATAAATATGCGTATATATGAAAAGTTGGTGAAAAATTTCTATTAGCGGTTAGTGGAAAGTATCGACGTCGACGTTGGCCGCTTTTGAATTCGCCCGCAGACGGACGGAACGGGGGATGAAGTTCGACATAGAATTTAAGGGTTATTTGTACAATTTTACTGTCACACCGCGTAAAAGAGTTTCCGTTTTCTCGGAAAGATACCGGGAGAAGCGCGCCAATTGTATTTGGTAATAAACGTTGTAATGAAAAAACGCAATTTTAAAATATTCGGGATTGATCAGACGAAAGTAAAAATATTTTCTCCAACGTCGACAATGTTTTGACTGTGTTGTATAACAGACGCGCCGTTGTTTTAAAAAAATCAGAGTTTAAAATAAAAGTAATTTTCTATTTTACAAGTTTATGCAAATCTGATATTTTAACTCCGTTAGAAAAGAAAAAGTATTGGAGAGGGTGGTTTGGATTCCTTCCGGGCTTCCTTCCGCACCGATACTCTTTTGGTTATTGGTAAATTAACCGTATTATCGGCCTCCGATTCTTATTATAATTTAGTTTTTTATTTGGTATATTAATCCCTTCTCTATACGCTTACGCCGTCGACGTTTCGGTACAAACGGATAAGTAGAAAATTTAATTGTAAGTCAATAATAGGTGGTAACAGTTTTATTGCTAATTATTTTGCGCTTTTATTCGCCGTTGTAGATTTATATAAGGTAAGTTCTGTTTCATTGGCACCCGTCCCCTAATACGCCTACCTCCCTGCCAAACTTGGCAAATTTTCCACCAAAGGCGCGGGAGACTTCGACTTGGGTGAAGAAAATCGTGCTCCACACATACACACAAATATCCATACAGACAGAAGTAAATCTCCAAATTCATCCGCATTTCCGGGCGTTTCGAGATTCCCGAGTCCAAAAATATAAAAATCTCGGGGATCATTTTTTGACCAAAGGTCACACCTCTCCTCCGTTATATATAACAGCCGAGAACGATTAATTATTATAAAATGACAAAAAGCTTCGTTTCGGATAGAGGCGAGTTTTTAAAAAATACCGTAAACGCCGATAACCCGTAAAATTTCCGTTAAGCGCCACCCCAGTCTCTTCTCTATACGGAAGCGATTAAAAGTCGAAGGGTGGAAAGCCGTCTTCCCACCCCTCGACGTTTAACGGCCGACTTTTACGGAAACGATCCCGCCAAATTTCAAAATTTTTGGATGGTGGAGAGACAAAACGCGAAACGGGCGCGCCCGGGGCGTACGGAGTATCGTAAGGAGAAATGGTTTTTAATTTCGGGCCGGGGGAGGGTGAAAAATTCCACCGGCCGCCACACTTTCTGGCGTTATATCGTTTTACGCGCGGGAAAGTAACAGGAGCGGTTAATCGGCCAAAGGTTTTGGTAAATTTAACGTTATACCGAAGTAGAAAAACAAAGGTTTCTTTCGTTAAATTGCCGGGAAACAAAGACGTCGTGGTTTGTTCCTGGGAAACTTTTCACTCTGCGCGAATTTCTTTCTCCCTTAATGTATAACGCGACGAAGCATTTACTTTTTTTCTCGGGACTTAGGCGCTGGCCAGTCTTTGTACCTTCGCCCCTTTAATTACGGAAAATTGTTTCCGCCCCTCCGAGAATAGTTTTAAAGAAAATTTAATATTTTTTACGAAGATTCCTTTTAAGATGGTTACGTATGCCTTTCGAGAAAGAAATTGGTGGCTCTACTTTTCTTCAAAACGTCCATTTCTATCAAATCCTTAGTTATTCCCGGAATTCCTAGCGTTGGCGGCTTAAGCCCGATACCCGGGCGGAAACGGGCGACGTCACTTTTGTCTTCCGAGCCGACGGAATACCGCGTGGAAAATTTCCGACTCCGTCCGCGGCCGAAGGTGAGCGCGGCAAAAAAAGCGTACCGCCTTCAATAACGAATGGTTTAATTACGTAACGCCATGCTTTCGCGGCTTTCTTCTTCGTCGCCAGGCCGTAAACCAGCTTAGAAAGTTTAATTCCTTCCCCTACCGCGGTTGCCCCGTATATTTTCAATCGCGGGGTAATTCCCGCGGGCGAGTACTAAACTTTGGGGACGTGGCGCGGACACCGTCCGAGGCATTTCTTTCCGTATTACTACCGGGTCGGAACGGAGGCGGGTGATCGAATTCCATTCCCGGAACCACCGCGACGTTTTCTTAAATTCCGAAAAAATATTGTTAAATAAATGTCCGGTTTCCGGTTCCGCGTTCTTTTTAATTACCAAGCGAAAACGTAAAATAATAATTTATTGGATCCAGCGGCTACACCCGCCTTTACCCGTTGCCGGACGATTAATAAAACGAAAGACAAAAAGAAAGAGTTACGGATATCGAGCGACCACGGCCTTAATCCAGTTCAAGTGGGCCTTGACGTTGGTGTAGACGTCCGGAAATTCCGGTTTGACGCAGTTAGATCCGAACGACGTCAGTCCCAGCAAATAGTATTTGTCGTTTCTTCGGCACATCAGGGGTCCCCCCGAATCTCCCTAAAAAACAAATATTCGGTTAGCTTACCCGTCGGTCCCGGCCACCGCCTCCCACCGCGGCGCATTCACCTGGCAGGTTCCCTTGCCCCCTTCCAGCGTCCCGGCGCAGGCGTGTCGGTTACCGATGGGAATGAGAAACCTCTTGGTGTAAATGTCGCACTTGGAGTTGTCGAACACCTCGATCCGAACGATCTGCAGGGCGTCCACCACTTTCGATCCTGCAAAAAAGCCTTTTCTTACCATCGGAGGCCGAAAAAAACCCGATTATCCGTAGGAAGTTAGGCACTCACTGGGATCCACCTTTCCCCATCCGGAAGTGGTGCAGAATTCGCCCACGAAGTCGGCGTCGGCCGAGGGAAGACAGACGGGCATGACGTGGTTGTTGAGGACGACGGGGACCTTCAGCTTCATCATGCCGATGTCGTTGTTGTAGTTGTTGAATCCCGGATGATGGACCACCCGCTCCACCGAGTAACTCTTCTCGTCGCTGTCGGGGGCGTTCAGGTTCTGTTCTCCCAACCTGACCGTCCAGTAGGCGGGGTCCAGCAGCGACGGGCCGTTGGGGCTGAAAGCGGCGTTGGCTCATTACACCGGCAGAGAAAAAGCCCCCAGAAAAACGCGCTCGACTTTACCTTTTGATGCAGTGGGCGGCAGTCAGGATCCACCGGGTGTTGATCAGCACGCCGCCGCAGAAGTGCGGAATCCGGCCGAAAGTGGGATGCTTCAGACTCAGGGAGGCCTTTTAATACGTAAACGTGGTTTCGATTAACCGGACGGAGACTCGGGCGCCGGCGGTTGAGGATTTAGGGCCGCGACGTACGACGGGAGGCGCGAAACCGTTATTTAAATTTAATTTCCAGGCAAAGGGCGTAACGTTCGAACTAGCGGAAAACCCAGACCGACGCGCCGGTATTACTTATTTCCGGTTTCCGGCGGCCGTCGACCCGCCCGACAAAAAGTTTCGAAGCGCCGGTCCGAGAGTCGATCGTCCCGCTTTCCATTTAATTATCGATACATTTATAACGTTTTAAAGAATATCCGTATACTTATTTGGGATTGGGGGAAAAGTGGCTAAAACCGAGCGTCCGTCCAATGGCGGTTTTCCGTATCACGAGCGGAGGCGCCGCGGTCGGCCCGGATATAACCGAAGATTGGAGCGTTGGGGGCGAACGTCGTCGCTTCCCGCTAGTTGGCGACGCGACCGAGAACGAGAGGTCCGACGACCGGGCGATAGAGTTCGGGGGTCCTCGTCCGCCGCCGGCCGAAGTATTCGATCAAATTGCGAATTGGGGCGGAAAGAAAGAGTCTGTGGCTTACTTGCCAAGGAACTTCGCCGTAAGCGGTGCTCCTGCCTCCGATGATCTTACTGATAAAGACGTGAGGCACGCCGCAGTCGTCTGCAAAAGACGGGGTAAATGGAGGTTGAGGCAAAAGAAGGAAGCCGAGGAGCGAGAATACTCACGCTGAGCGGCGGCGGGGCCGGCCGCGAACAGGAAGAGTAGGACGAGAGAAGGCATCTGGCAGGTAACAGAAGAGCGGCGCCCGTCCGGGCCGCTTATAAGGAGCGAGAGTAACCCGGTGGTCAGTGGCAGAGGCGTCCTTTCGACCTCTCCTTCTGCATTCCACCCGAAGTGGCAACGACCCGACCCGTTCTGGCGCGGCAGCTTCTACTTCCACCGAAATACGTCATCCCTAATTTATGTACGCGGCCGACCCAAAGCGCAAATACGGATACGCCTTCGGCCGGACTGGCGACGGGCGCGCGGACGGATTCCGACCCCACAATCGTCCCCTTCTTTGCCAGAATTACGCGGGGTGCGGCGGAAGTCCAGCCGCGAGGTGGACCACTCCCGGCGGGAGGTTAAAAGCCTCCCCACGACTCGATTTTCGGGCAGATCGGCCCTAACCGGATATTAACGCGGGTCGACGTCGATCCGCCCGGGAAAGAGACGCTCCCAGTTTCGTAGAAAAGGCTCGAATTACAACCCCTTGGGGTAGGCAGGCTTTTTCCTTCGTTCCCGTATCAATTAAAATCGGCCGACTTCTCCTCGTTTTCTGCTAAAGTAAATAAACGAGAAAAAGCTCCCGGCTCCCGTTTGACCCGGCGCGGATTTTCGGAAACGCGGCCGGGCGCGCCTCCCTCCACCTTTACTCCGCGCGTCATTGGCCACCGTCGACGGCCTAACCGGCGTATTTAATTACGAAGACGTGGGTAAAGTTAAGGGACGAATTACGCGACGGACTTTAAAACTCGGAATTTGCTCCGGGTGTAGATTACGCCTCTTCTTTTCTCTTATCGGAAGATCTTCCAACTACTTAGTGCCTCGTCCATTTAATCCTCGCTACCGTACGTCGAGGCCGTCGGTTCCCTCGGACGGCTCCTCCGTTGGAAGATTCGCTCGGATCGCGCCGCCCGCCACCTAATTTTCGCAGCCGCGTTACACCCCCAGCGAGTATTAAAGTCAATTTCCCCGCACCGTGGCGCCTACGCCACGTCGGCCTTTTCGCCCCATCGAAGAGCGAAACTAACGCGCCGATCGTCGTTTATCCCACCGTCGACGCCGAGGAACTCGTTATAGGTTAAATACGAGCGCGATTTAAAATATAGTCGCAGACGAAGTTCAAACGGGCGTATCGCGCACGACGACGATACCGGCGGCGACAAAAACGAAGCGCGAGTCGCGTTACCTACGTATGACAAAAATGTTTTCTTAATACAGTATTTATGTTCCCGATATCGGCATAGTTCGTTCCGTCGGGGACGGTGTACGTAGCGTATATAAACTTAATTAAAATACCGGTATATATACGGTACAGTAGCTTACGTTATCTAATAGTATACGGTACGTTTATCTTTCGGGCTGTAAAAATCTCCATCCAATTCTAAATAGCCAATAGATCGGAACGTAAAAACTACTACAAAACGTAAATACTCGGCATCGATTAATTATTAATTAACGAAAAACCACCCGGGCGGAAATAACGGAAGGACGAACGAAGACGGGTTTAGGCGGTGTCCATTTACCCAGGGACGGGAAACCAGCTCGTTTATATTATCATTTACGGTTTAAGGCTTTAATAAAAATCTGTACTTTTTGAGTAGGTGTCATTTTTCCGACATTTTCGATAAATGATTTTTAAAAAATAATATTCGAACCACCGGACGGCTGTTAAATGACCCGGTAGATGCCGGAATACCGAATATCTCGCGCTTTAAAGTGGCCGCGAATGGCCCGGGCAACACCACCTTTGAACTTCCACAGCGTAAAACGGTTACCGGCGGTTAAGTATTTCCGGTTACTACTGTACTACGATGGTTATCGAACGAACGAATAACTCGGGTAAAGTTTACGGTTTCTTCGTACCGTAAGCTTTATTCCAAGAATAAGACAGACTTTTAATAACATTAATGCGTATGGGGATAGGGATGATTGATAACTTAAGCGGATTAGCCTTCTCTAACAGATAAACAGTATCGTTCGGCTTTTTACCGCCCGCTCTCCTTCCCATTCCCGTTTTCGGCTTCTTCGTCCTACGATCGAAATTAGTCCGAAAGAGTATTTGAACTCGATCTTTCTTTTAAAATATTGCGTACGTAATAAATTATTTAGGAATATCCCAGGCGGGACTTTACGTTTTCGTAAGCTCGGTTACGGTCCGCGGCTCCGTTATTTACGGTGTCCGCTATTTACGGGTAAATATAATACGCGTGAGTTAACCCGCCATTACAAATCTGTTAAGTACAGCGTAGAATGTTGATAAAGCGCTATGTCTCACCTAAGACTTTCTAAAATTCTTACGTCCCCCCAACATATAAAACGGCTATACGGTTAACTTAAACTATGAACAAGTCCATTTTCGAATTGTCCCCTGTGGGGAGTGGGCCCCACGTTGGGAAAGAGTCTAGTCTAGAGTCTAGACTCTACACGCTTGTAATTTCCGCTCGTTACGTTTAGGGATTGCAATTGCTGGATCCCTCATCCAGCAATCCAGCTGGATCCAGCATATTCTTCGTCCTGCTAGATCCAGCATCAGGTGCTGGATCCAGCGCTGCGGATCCGCAAATACTCAATTAACTTTCTAAATAATGGCGCAAAAGTCTACGTTATGGGTGTTGCCGTGTTTCTACGTGCGCTATCGCTCGGCGGCGAGGGCGACGTTGCCGTTCAGTGTGGCACGTGCTACACCCCCTCTCTACACCGCACCGCCCGCCCTTTTACCTCTGCCGATCTAATTGCCAGTTGACTTTCCGCTCTCGCTAAATAAAATGTTTTCGCGCTAAATAAAATAATTAACTCCTCTCCTAGTCCTGGTGCATAATTCTAATTTACGGTCCGTTGTGACGTCAATGAATCATGTGACGAAACGATCTCAGTTTAAGCCTATGGAGAGCTGCAACCTCGCGGCTTGTCCACGAAACCTAACCTATAAACTGGCCGTAAAAGCTCTCTGTAGAAGAAAGTCGAGTTTGATAACTACTGACACAACCCTGAAATTTATCTTAGACAAACTAAAAAGCCGGGACGCAAAAGAATCAGAGAAGGCGTCTTACCGAGGTCACGGGGATGCTGATTTACATACAGAACCCAAAAAACTATGACCAAAAAGTTAGAAAGCCCGATTATTCTTTCACAATACCGAAAAAAATGTAATGCGCCAGGAGATGAAAAATATGCTGAATCGAGTAAATACATATGTAACGGAACCAGCAGCAATGGCAGAGGAAATTATGGAGGTGGAAAACGATGATACAGATAACCCGCATTCATTCCCTGAATTTCACCTTGGAACAAGAATTGGTGATCCAACTAAAGCGTGAGAAAGAAAACTTCATGAAACGGAAAGAAACTAGTACTGAGAAGGATTATGATAAGTTATTAAAAAAGGAAATGGCTGTTTATGAAAGTGAGGGAGTCAGAAGTGAAAACTTATCTTTGATTTATAATTATTTGATGACCCTGAAACCAACTAGTGTAGAGGCTGAAAGGGCCTTCTCTGCAGCGGGATATATATGCGGTTCATTAAGAAGTAGGTTGGGAGACAACACCATCAATACCATTTCTTTCTTGAGACCCAACTTCCAGAAAATTCAATAAACTAAAATAAAATAAAATAACAGAAGTGATTGATTTAATTTTATTTAATCCTTTAAAATACTTTATTCGAGACAAGACTAATATTTTATAACTTCTAATTCTGTTAAGTAAGAGTTTTAAACTTTTATTCTATAAGTGGGTAGTGGGCTAGGCTAGGCAATTTTATTGTTAAAATTAGTGAGACACTGAGACTACCTAGTTCGTTAAATAGTTAATTAAATTAATGAGTATCAGTATCTTAGATATATGATGATACGAATGTATATCATTCATAATTGTGATAATAATAACTAACTACTAGACTACTACTAATTACTTACTCACTACTTTACTAACACTAATACAGTAGAGCGTCGATTTTCCGAATCAATTGGGGACTGGGGTTGTCCGGATAACTGATATTTCGGATAACTGATTTACGTACGAAAAAATAGTTTAACGTATCCGATGTCGAAATTTTTCTCCGTTGCGTGTCGCTTCGCGTTGAATTTTCGTCGATGTTAAGCCTAGCAAAGACTATTGTATCGTTAAAAATTATTTTTTATTTTGTACAAACAAAATAAATATGTTGAAAAATATAAAAACAACAAAAAATATACTTCAGATGTTAATTTAGTATCAAAAACGTAAAATATTTGAGTAGCCCAAGACATAGCCAAAGATTGAAGCGCCACAGCACTGGCGAAAATTTAAATTTGCCGACTG
>NW_019385780.1:97408-101663 GCF_000671375.1 Centruroides sculpturatus
TTAGTGCAATCTAAAGATTGGTGACACTTTGAATTACGTAGCAATTGGTTTTTGCCACAAGCACGCCTATTTGTGGTACATTTAGATTTGCAGTCACATTTTCTGAAACCCTGCCCAGTACCAAGGGATTGTTTTATTGCTGTTTGACGTAAAGATATTTCTACAGTACGGACATTCATCTTCTTTCGTTAAAAATCTCTCTTTGCAAATACTGAATTCAGATTTTGCATACAATTGTTTTAAAATACCCGTTTTAGTATCAAGTTTATAAAAAGCCATCCTCTGTTTTACTAAGAACCACAGCTAAAATTGAACGTGCATCAGTTTTTGCTGTCTTCTTCGGGTATTTTAATTCTCACAGCGACCTTCATCGACGTTTGGGTGCTTTGTATTAGAAACTGCTAACATTTCCTTTGCTTGCTTTTTTAAACATTTCTTGGCTTCATCACGCTGTATTTTCTGATCCATATTCTTTTAACAGATGATGCACAATACATTCTTACCATACCCTTCCTCTTTAGGATCTACTTCACCACAAACTGCGTGAACAAACATATTACGCGATTTACACTTGTGAGCACTCGATGCTGCTTTTGAGCTAACAATACAGACAATATCTTGTATAGTGCTCTTTACAGGCTCCGTACGAAACTGCGATGGCGATTCTGCTGTAGTTGAGAGTAACTCAGTGATGACTTCTTCAACTTGCAGAGGCGATTCCTTGGAGGTGCAGGGTAACTGAATATTCTTCGTGACTGCATCATCAATCAACAGTATAGAAGGCAGTTTAAGATTACTATCGGTAAATTCTTGTATTTCTATAGGTGATCTGTAGAAGCGGGGGATAACGGAATGTCCTCTTGAGTAAGATTNGTAGTTCTGCTGCTCATCCACTATTGGTCCAGATTCTATCAATCTTGTCGCGAAACGACGTTATAGGAGGTACTTTATACGAATGTTGCTACAATTTTTTCGCTACGTTATAGGAATTGTCGTTATAGAACGCACGTTATAGGGAGGTCGACTGTACTACAATATAGCAAACATTAAAACGAAAACCGTATAAAGAGTTCGGTTATTTCGGCCTACCATTGTCACGTTTATCGCCGTACTCGGATGGTTCGAAATGGCACAAATTCGACGGTCGAGCAGACACCGATTGAAAATACGACTTCTTAAAATATTTAAGATATAGTATTTTTTTCTAATGTGAGCACTAACAAACCGTTTCGTTCACAGTCGAATATCAAATGGTAATCTGCCAACCAATCAAATTTCGCCAAACGCGGATCAAATATTTAAAGTCGGCACCCTCGAAGGCCCCTTAAATCGTTTCGCGCGGGCCGGTAACCTCGTATTACGTAATTTTGCCATTCTAATGCGACCGTACCGGTGGGTTGGACGGTAAGAAGGGGCTATTGCCAAGGGGGGTTAAAGTTAATTCGACCAAAAGTAATAGTTTAACGACTACTACTTAATACTGGTCTAATTATTAACATTCGAAAAGCTGGCGATTGCCCCTCACGCGATCGAAATTGCTAACCCGAGCCTGCGAAAGACTGGTTAAAATAAAAGTCTGGCGAAAATGCCAGAATAATTGCTTTTACGCGATCGGCGTAAAATCCTGGTGAAACCGGGTCGAAAACGTAAAACTCGGCAAAAACATCTAACTTTAAGTAAAGGAAACTTTTGAAAGTTGTGGCCTAAGAATAACGGAAGCAAATTTGGCAGTAAAAGTGCGCATTACGCGGACTACAACTACGGAAAATTTTGAATGAAGCGATGTTGCCACGATAATAAATAAACAAAAATACAAACGTGGGCGTAGAAAAAGACTCGGAGCTCTACTTTGTGTTTTAAAATCGTTGTATGTACCGTATATTAATTAGGCCGAACGTGAGAACATCTTACGCGGTATCAGTTCGGGGAATGGGTTTACGAGTTAGTAAAGGGAGACGAAATTGGGGGAGGCGGGATGTCCGGGTTTCCCGATAGTTAAACGTGTAATTATCTTATTTATAGAAAAATTATTAGAATCGGTTCGGTTTATTTGCTTACCACAACGCGAAACGTCGGCGATCCGCCGAGGAGGATGCATCCCGGGAAGATTTTTACGTAAAACTGGGCCCAATTTAAGCGTTACTACGCGAAGAAAACCCGGAAAATTCCACCAGGCCGGTCCATCGATTGTCCGCCAATCCGTACTACCGGCGCGGAGTTCGGTGGTTTTATCCATTAGGTTAGGCCAGGAACACACATGCGTAAAATTGTGTGGCAGAAAATTGAATCAGAAATCAGCTTTCAGTTCAGTTTCTGTTTTACGCTTTTATGCCAGAACACACATACGTAAAAATTCTGGCCGAATAGGAAACACCACTGCCACCAACAATACTAATTTTATTAATATTTTCTTCTCATATAGGCTATCTATCCCTTTGTACCTTCCATTTTTTCTCCACTTCCTCTGCTATAATATAGAAAATTTAAATTAATAGACTTGTATTCCGAATTCAAATAAAGAACGTGTGATCTAAATACTAGGCCTATATATCGATTCTACTAGACTTACCTGTTATTTGAAATTTAACACCTGTAGCCATCCATAAACGTTGTTTAAATACAGTGTCTTTATACATGACACTGATTTGGTCGAACGGATTCAATAAACTCCTCTATTTCATTTATTTTTCGTTTTTTCGAGACCATCACAATTGTAGGGTTAACCCTCATTGCCGCCATTGTTAGAATAAAAACCACGTGTCTACTTCGACGTCACAGGAAAGACTTCTCTTTATTGGAGGAATTTTGGCGTAAAAATTTTTCGGCGTAAAAAGTAGAGACACGCTCTACTCTATTTTCAGTTCTGTTTCAGCCAAAATTTCAGAAAAATTTTTACGTTTTCTGTTTTATGCTAGATTTTACGCCGAATTTTACGCATGTGTGTTCCTGGCCTTACCGAAGAGTACTCGTTGGGCTACAATTAAAAAAGTTTTAGACCCCTAAATTCTTACTGTCGTCCGTTTGTCTGTATGCGGCCTCAATCTCCGGAACGGAGTCAGATAGATAAAAGTCGAGACCGGGCGCGGAAATCGTGAGAGAAAGAGGACCGGATTAACTATATACGAACTGCCGATTCGTACCGCCAATCACGTTCAAAAAGATTCAAAAATTTTTCCTAAACGTAGTTAGATACATAACCGGCATGACTCTGTCCCTAAAGGGAGACGAGTAATGTACGGA
This sequence comes from Centruroides sculpturatus, assembly GCF_000671375.1. Classification (NCBI taxonomy): domain Eukaryota; kingdom Metazoa; phylum Arthropoda; class Arachnida; order Scorpiones; family Buthidae; genus Centruroides; species Centruroides sculpturatus. Next base: position 100,649 of record NW_019385780.1, read on the forward strand.
GGCAAAACACTACTACACTTCACGCGGGAAGTGTTACGCGCTACTCGTGGGCAGTAAAGGCGTAATGGAGCGTCTATTTCGCGCTATATCATTGCCGCAGTAATTCGATGAATATAAGATAGATATATATATATATATATACATATATATTTAAAATTATATTATTTTTGTAGGAATTATATTTACTTAATTATTTTGTTAATTTTCTTAATAGATGGCGCTACGGGTAAAGCCGGTCATTGAATGTAGACGGAAATTAATCGATATATAGCAATCCGATCGATAATTTGGGGTGGGATGTACTGCGCGACACGATCTAAGTCGGGCGTATTTAAATGTAATTGTCCGGTTGCGTAGCAATTGATCCAACGGCCTAGGAATGTATAGCTAGCAAACAAACAAACATCCGCATATCTATGTTACCGCTAAAGCTCGAAATCCGTTAATGTGCGCATTACCTAGCTAATCTGCAGATTAACTAGAGCAGTGTTTTTCAACCTGTGGGTCGCGACCCCCAACGGGGTCGCTAACCATACACGGGGTTCGCGGGTAAAAGAAAAAAATAAGCGTTTGTAGTCCTACACTACAATAAAAAGCTAAAATTTCAGTAAAAAGGCTGTGCCTGTTTATTTTACAGTATAATTAGTGTTTTGATCGATATTTAAATCTCCACAAAAGGAAATTAAATACGTAGTTTTTAAAATCACTGACATAGTTTTAATATGGTAGTGGGGGGTCGCCAGAATTTTTTAACTTTTAAAGGGGTCGCGTATTCAAGAAGGTTGAAAAACACTGAACTAGGGTGATCCGTTAAAGCTGCGAAAATTATTCCATTTCTCAAATTACCTAGGTAATGTTCAGATTATCTAGGTAATCTGCAAATTACCTACTAGGCACTCGGTAAAGTGAAAATAAGATTTTTGCTGGAACAACAGCAACGTTTCTGTACGCTTAAATTAACATAATGTTATTTATTTAATTTTCAATATCTAAAGAATCAAGTTAATACAATCAA